>NC_080842.1:16723982-16979238 GCF_030435755.1 Ochotona princeps | reverse complement strand
CATTGGTGTATGAAGGCGAGATTAAAACCTTCCAAAACGGAAGCTAAAGAAGCATTTTTCACCACCTGGCCAACCTTACAAATGGTACTTATGGATGTGCTATATACAGAAAACCAAGAGATAATCAGCATCATGAAAGAATTAAGGCAGAAAATCTCCTAGTAAAAGGTATAACAATAGTAATATTTACTGGAAGATGGATAGACCAAGTGATTACTTTTCAAAAACTTCGAATGTAAGTCAATTAAAATTTCCAATTAAAAGAAATAGACCGAGTAGGTTTAAAAAGGAATTCAATAACAACACAATACAAAATGAGCAGAGTAGCCATCAGCCAAAATAAACTTTGGTTAGACAAAATCTGTTAGAAAAGACATTGAACAGCATTGTTTATTAAGAGATTAAGAGATTAATTCAACAGGAGGACATTAGTGTATGCACCCAATACTGTGCACCGGTTATTTAAAAAACCTATATTAATGGACCTAAAGGGAGCCATAGGCCCCAATATCTAATGGTGAACTTCAACATCCCACTTTGATCGATGGACGAAGAAACTGAATGCAAAAATTCAACACAGAAAAAGAGCTGCATTACATTGTGAACCAAGTGGGCCTAATTGATACTATCAGAACATTTCATTCCACAGTTGCAAAATATGCATTCTTCCCACCAGGGCACAAATGTTATTGTAGGGTAGACCATATGCTAAGCCATAAAATAAGTCAAAGAGAAAAAAAAAAGTCAAAGGAAAACTAAAAAAAGTACCCTGTATCTTTTCTAAAGAAAATAGATTGAAGTTGGAAATTAACAATATTAGAAAGCTCTAGAAATGTGAAAACACATGGAAACAAACAAAAATATTCTGAATGAGCTGTGGGTCATAGAAAGAATCTGAAGAGAAGTCAAAAACATCCCTGAAAAAAAAATTGATAACAAGATCTATGCAATACAAAAGTGTAAGTGCCAACATCAGGAAACAGAAACAATGAATACAACAAGGAATCTCGAAGACATAGAAGACAAACAAAACCCCATATTAGTGCAAATAGATAAAATTACACAAAAAATCTACAAAAACCTGTGCAATAAATTCAGTTTTATGATAAACCAAATTATATAAACTACTTGCCCAACTAACTGAAAAAGGACAAGATCAAAATGAATACACTTAAAAACAAAAAAAATATATCAGGTAATCACAGAAATAAAGAACTGTGAATGACTATAAAAAGCTGTGTGTAACAAACTGGAAAACTAGAGTAGATAATTTTCTGGAAACAATTTACCAATATTGAGTTAACAAAGACACAAAAACTGAAACAGATGGATATTGAGCCAGTACTAAACATCCCCCAACAATCAAGTTCTAGGACTAGAATTGATTGAATTTTAGCAAATTAAGAAATTAACTCATCACAGTTCTTAAACTCCTCAAAACCATTGAGGGATAGGAATCAACTCAAACTTCTCTGAGGACAGTATCACTCCAGTTTCAAAATCCCCAAAATTAGAAAAGAGAGCTAAAGACCAATAGTCCTACTGGACATAGATGTAATAATATTCAACAAAATACTAGTCAATTGAAACTTAATGATGTATCAAAAAGAACAAACAGCTTTACCAAGTGGGATATATCCCAGGTATAAACTGATGGTATAACATATGCAAATCAAGAAACACGACGTGTCACAGATTGAATAAAAACTTATGATCATCTAAATAGAAGCAGAGAGCATTTAAAAAAATAGAACAACCTTTCATTGCAGGCATAGAGGGAAATTAAGTATAGAGGAAATATATATCAATACAATCAAGTAAATATACGACAATCCACAGTCAACACCATAATGAACGGGGAGAAGTCGGAAGCACTTCCACCATCAGCCAGGTGCCCACCCTCGCTTTAGTTTCAAGGCACAAGGGCCTCAAGGAAATTATATCATTTGCAAATGACATGATTCTATAAAATAGAGGTATCCAATAATTTCATTAAAATGCTATTTGAATGCACAAGAGAGTTTGAAAGTTGGAAGGATATAGAACAACATGAAAATACTAGTATAATTTGTGTATACAAAGTTATGGGTGAGAAAGAATCCTTAGTTATAGACTAAGGACTGAGCAGGCATTTTTCAAAGGATGAGATCCAAATGGCCAACACACACATGAATAAATGCTCAGGATGACCAGCCAACAGAAAAATGTGAATAGAAGACCATAACAAGGTTTCACTTACATCCAGTTAAAATGGATACCACCCAAAAATCAAAAACTAAATGGTGGGAAGACATAGGAGAAGACATATTCTAATACATTGTTGCTCAAAAATCTGAAAATTGATCATATAAATCAGCCATTTTACTCTAGAGAATATACCCAAAGAAAACAATACCAGTATTTTTTAAAAAGCTGTATTCCCAAATGATTATAGATTAACTCATACTATCTAAAGGACAAAACCAATGCAGATGTTCATTATAACATGACTATAAAAAAGATTTATATGTGCACAAGTTAACATAATTCAACCATTAAAAAAAGAATGGAACCCTGTAGCCAACACAATGGCATAGTAGGCTAAGCCTCCACCTCCCTTGTTGTCTTTCCAAATGGCTGCCTGTTTAGGTCCCAGCTTTCCCATTTTCAATCCAGCTCCTTCTTTATGCCCTGAGAAAGCAGTGGAAGGTTGCTCAAAGTCATTAGGCCCCTGCAATCACATGGGAGACACACTCAAAACATCTGGCTCAGGACTGGGATTAATTCAGCTCTGATCATTGCAACCATTCTGGGAGTGTACTAGCAGATGAAGATTTCTGGACTATGCTTCTCTATGGAAACCTGCCTTTCAAATAAAAAATAAACCTTTGAGAAATTCTGAGTTTGGCAAAGATTGTAGGCAATCATATGTTTAGGGAAATTAGCCATACACACCAAAAGACAAACACATTTTCTACAACTCGTCATAGATAACACATCCGATTGAAGCAAGCATGAGTGTAAGTGACATCTTGACATTTCCTCATTAAAGCCCTTTTTTAGAATCCTGCAGAACCTTTGTCTTTTAATACTATTTGCTAACTTTTTGACTAATGTATCAAGCCTTTTATCACAAAATAAATCAAAAGTGTGCGTTTTTTTTAAAGAGAAGTTTGGGAGTTGGGGTAGCAAGCATTATAATGTACTTAAAAATATGTTTTCCCTGTGAAATATGTTTATATAAATTTTTTAAAATTTTAAGAACTTTTCAAAACGGGGGTAAACCCAGTTAAACACATGAACTGGAAAGACAAATAATCCATTTAATATCACTTCTCATCCGAAGTTCTTCATCATATCTATTCATAGTTAAGGTGATTATTCAAACACTTTAAGATTGGCAGATCACGTTCAACTACTTTAAGCCTGTTTTCCAGAGCAATTAAGACTCAATAACCACGAACTGAGACACAAGAAAGCTCTGCCCAAAACAGACCAAATCCTTATTACTGAGGCCAGTTACAAAGAAAGCCTATATTGAAAGAATTCGCATGTAATATACATGTGATCCACATGCTGGATTGGCAGAGAGGCCCAAGCACTGGAGCGATCTTTTGTTGCTTTCCAAGGCCATTGGCAGGGAGTTGGAGCAGATGAAGCACAGCTAGGACTCTAATCACTGCCCATATGAAATACTGCCTTCACAGGTGTAATTTAAACCTCTGCAGCACAAGGTCAGCCCCAACTACTTCTATTCAATTTTGAACAATTTATCTAGATATTTGTCAAGTGAGCCAAAATTTGTTTGCATTACAGCTTCCGCTTATGAGAAATTTTATGAATAAATCAGAACACTTCTTGGGGGACAGCGTAAGGAATGAAGTAGTAGATAGAGCTGGTCCCCATGACCCTGGCATCCTATATGGGTGTTGGTTCATGTCCTGGCTTATCCACTTCAAATTCAGCTCCCTGCTCGTGATCAAAGTAAACAAGCAATAGGTGGCCCACGTGTTTTGGCTCCTGTTACCCCTATGGGAGAAAAGGAGGAGACTCCGGATTTCTGGCTTCAGCCTGCCAGAGAACTGGTCCTTGCTGCCATCTAGAGGATGGAACAATGAATGCAAATCTCTCTCTACCTCTCCCCATACCACTTTCAAAAAAAAAAACCTTCAAAAAGAAGTCTTTAAAATGATTCTGAAAAAATGTGTTTACCACATTGAGCACCATGAACATTCTTATAACAGTAATTGTGAGGTAGAATAAAGCAGTTCCTACAAGTACTGAAATTTCTAAATATGCAGACCACTCTGCTCCTACTCACAGGATCACAACTATAGAATGCCTAATCAGCCACAGTGCAATCCAACGGGCTTTTAATGAAACAAAAACGGAATCACCCATATTTTACAAAAGTGAAATAAATTCTCACACAACAAAATGGTCTCCCTTGCCATGTCCTTCCCATGCAGGTTCTGAAGTAACAATCTTCAGAAACATCGGCTACAACCAACACAGAAACAAATGATCTAAGCTAGGTCCGGTTGGCACGCATCCCAAATGTCACAGGTGGAGCATGCCAGGTTTCTTCGGTTCTCATCCCCCACAGATAGGTTCATCAGCAAACACACCAACTCTTTTCAAACTTGGCACAAATCTCCAACACACAAAATCCAAACAGTGGTGGTAGAATATTCTGGCTCACCCAGTGTGACATATCCTATGTTGGAGCCGACTGAGTTCTTACCAATATTGGAAACCAACAACTGGGCACAAGTACCATTTCCTCATAGCAACAAGAAGCCCATGCTGTAGCAAGGTTAGAGGGAAGTCCTTAAGAAAAAGACACTTGGTAGTCGCTGGGATGGCCCACTGAATCCCAGGCAGGAGTTGAGCTCATTTGGACAAACTCTGGGGAAGGAGTTTGAGTGTACTTTTCAACTCCTCCTACCATGAAAGAGGCTGTTTGAGGATTCCACCCCAGTATCCAGGCCGACTTGCCAATTTTGTTTGTGGCCAAAATAATTAGTTTGTTGCTACTCACCACTGGACAGCCAATTCATCAGAAACAAGAGTTGATATGAGGAAAATTGATTCCAAGAAGTCAGCAGTCTTGGGGAAGCAGAGAATGAAAGAGAGATCTCTCATCCACAATGCGCTGCGTTCCTTCCTGGCGAGTCAGCAAACAGAGCTTCTAAACAGACAGCCTGGCTGCAGGTGGAAGTAGATATAATCACGAGCCCCGATAGGCAGGTTTTAGGCCTTTTCTCTGATGGTCAATTTGGAAAATCCAGGGAGTCAGCCAGGTGGAGGGTTCTTAATGATAAAGCTCAGCTGTTTGCAGTTGACAGCTGCAGGTTTCCCTCTTAGAATCTGAGTTTAAGTTAGGCAGTCCAAGTGATCTCTTTTCAGTGGATTCCTGAAATGTTCAGGCAAACATTATTATAATGTATCACTGGTGGCACCCAACACCAGGAGCTAGCCCTTCTAGGCCAGAGTATGAAAACAGAAAGGATGCCTGCATCAGCACTGTAAATGTCCCAAACTCTAGGACAGAAAGGCTGTGTTGTATTTGTAAGCACTTAGACCATTATTGGAAATTTTGGTTGTGCAAATTACTTCATATTATTGTTAAGCAAAGTGTCCTAATCATCGCAAGCTTAAAACAAACTTAGCACTTACTTCTTTAAAATAAAAACTATTTCATTTACTCCAAGATTTTTGCTTTGTTTCAAATGTAGTCTGATATTTTCAATGACTGGCCCTTATGGTACTCATTTTTATTTATTTATTTTTTAAAGATTTACTTATTTTTATTGGAAAGTCAGATATACAAAGGAGAGGAGAGACAGAGAGGAAGATCTTCCGTCCAATGATTCACTCCCCAAGTGGCTGCAGTGGCCGGAGCTGAGCTAATCCGAAGCCAGGAGCCTCTTCTGGGTCTCCCACGTGGGTGCAGAGTCCCAAATGCTTTGGGCCATCCTTGACTGCCTTCCCAGGCCACAAGCAGGGAGCTGGATGGGAAGCAGGGACAAGGGGCACAAACCAGCATCCACATGGGATCCAGGTGTTTGCAAGGCAAGGATTTTAGCCACTAGGCTACTGCGCTGGGCCCTTTGCTGATTATTTTTATGTAGGAAGATCACCTAGCCATTTGGTAAATGTTTAAGAGATGGACATATAAAACTGCATGCTGCACACTAAGTATTTTTAGATCTAGTCATATTTCCCTTTTTCACGATAGTTCAAGTATTATCTGGTCTGAAGCCTCAGTAATAGAGAATACGGAGAAGTATGAAGGTTAATATCAATCACAAGATTGATAGAGCAGGGCCCGGCGCTGTGGCCTAGCAGCAAAAGTCCTCACCTTGCATACACCAGGATTCCATATGGATACTGATTCTAATCTCAGCAGCCCCTGCTTCCTATCCAGCTCCCTGCTTGTGCCCTGGGAAAGCAGTCGAGGATGACTCAAAGCCTTGGGACCCTGCACCTGCGTGGGAGACCCCAGAAGAGGCTCTGGGTTCCTGACTTCGGATCAGCTTAACTCCAGTCATTGCAATCACTTGGGGAGTGAATCATCGACTGGAAGACCTTCCTCTCTGTCTCTTCTCTGTATATATGACTTTGCAATAAAAATAAATAAACCTTAAAAAACTATTGATAGAGCAATTTTATAATGCTTTCTTTAAAATGTTTCAATTTGTTTTATAAATTTTTTTTAGATTTATTCATTTTATTACAGCCAGATATACACAGAGGAGGAGAGACAGAGAGGAAGATCTTCCATCCGATGTTTCACTCCCCAAGTGAGCCGCAACGGGCCGATGCACGCCGATCCGAAGCTGGGATGCTGGAACCTCTTCCGGGTCGCCCACGCGGGTGCAGTGTCCCAATGCATTGGACTGTCCTCAACTGCTTTCCCAGGCCACAAGCAGGAGCTGGATGGGAAGTGGAGCTGCCGGGATTAGAACCGGCGCCCATATGGGATCCCGGGGCATTGAAGGCGAGGACTTTAGCCACTAGGCCTCACCGCCGGGCCCTGTTTTATAAATTTTGAGCTTGAATATTGGCAAAAAGCTTTTGAGAATAAAAACATGCTGTTTAATTTAAAATTTTTCCTATTAAAGGGTAAATGAGGAAAACTCAAATTTTGAAAGAAAAAAAATCCAGTAGTCAATTATTTGTTAATTGAAGCCTTCTAATCTTCTTTTTGCTATCATCTGTAAGTATTAAGTGCAGCCTTACTACATCTACATGATAACTAATTAATTGGAATTCATGAGGAGGCTGTAAAATGTACCAGTATCTATGTAAAAAAATCTTACCATTAATTGTCATACCAAAGAATCATATCTCAATGAAATCATGAAAATTTTTCCAAAATCAACGAACCCTTGTTCATTCTAAATTATACATATGGTGTTTTTCCCATTCCTCACATCTGTTATTGTAAACTGTTACAATATATTCTCCCCAAAATTATAACTGAAAAGAAGAACGGGGCCCAGCGTGGTGTCCTAGTGGCTAAAGTCCTCGCTTTGAACGTGCCGGGATCCCATATGGGCGCCGGTTCTAATCCCTGCTTGTGGCCTGGGAAAGCAGTCAAGGATGGCCCAATGCCTTGGGACCCTGCACCCCTGTGGGAGACTTGGAGGAAGTTCCTGGCTCCTGGCTCCAGATCAGTGAAGCACCAGCCATTGCGGTCACTTGGGGAGTGAATCATTGGATGGAAGAAGGTCTTTTTCTCTGTCTCTCCTCCTCCTCTCTGTATATCTGACTTTGCAATTAAAAATAAATAAATCTTAAAGGAAAGGAAAGAAAAGAAGGATGAAACCCAATAATCCAAGGAAGAGTTAAAGTATTTGTCAATACGTGTGAATTCATTAACATATATACTACTGAAAACAGAGAAATTTGTATAATAAATGAGCAAAATCCATGCTGCAAAAGCAAAAACAGAAACATTTTGGACTGATTTAGAGACATCAAAATCCATCAACACATGTAGTAGACCCAATTATTATTACTTAAAAGTATATTCAGATGTCAAATATACCTTTATAACTATTTAAAATTATTCTCATAAAACAGATTGTGTTCGGGCCCGGCGGCGTGGCCTAGTGGCTAAAGTCCTCGCCTTGAATGCCCCGGGATCCCATATGGGCGCCGGTTCTAATCCCGGCAGCTCCACTTCCCATCCAGCTCCCTGCTTGTGGCCTGGGAAAGCAGTTGAGGACGGCCCAATGCATTGGGACACTGCACCCGCATGGGAGACCTGGAAGAGGTTCCAGGTTCCCGGCATCGGATCGGCGTGCATCGGCCCATTGCGGCTCACTTGGGGAGTGAAACATCGGATGGAAGATCTTCCTCTCTGTCTCTCCTCCTCTGTGTATATCTGGCTGTTATAAAATGAATAAATCTTTAAAAAAAAAACAGATTGTGTTCATTTTTTGGTTCCTTTCTTTCTTGCTTGCTTGCTTGCTTGCTTTTCTTTTTTATTTCGTTGCTTTATGTGACACAGTTTCATAGGCTCTGGGATTCTCCCATCCCCTCCCCACACGGTGGATTCCTCCACCTTGTTACAGTATTACAGTTCAAATTCAATCAAGATTCTTTAGTTGCAATCATATACCATGCATAGAGTCCTGCATGTTATTGTCCAGATAAATTCAACAGTTTCTTGGGGAGACCATCTCTGGTCTGAAGGCAGAGCTGGCAGAATATCACCCCAATCAATTAAAACGATTGTTGATACATTAGTTCCTCAAAAAGTTTATGGAAAAAGTGAATGAAGTTTTATGTGGAATAAATTTTGATACCCATAGGAGAAATTCTGCATTTTTTTTTGTTGTGTTTGCTTCAGGTTTTTCTTCTAAGAAAGAGAGGAATAAAAGAGACAAAGCTAATCATGCTAGTGACAGACCTAACAGGAGTTTCAGCAATATTTTGTTCATATTGACTTCACATAAATCCCTCCTCTTTTCCATTATTTTAGTGATGTCTGGTAATAATAATTTTTTTAAAAGCCCTTAAAATTAGTTCAAATCCCAGCTGTTATTCTGATCCAGCTCTCAGCTAATGTACCTAGGAGGCAGCAAATGGTGGTTTAAATACTTGGGTTTTTGACATCCTCTTGGGAGACCCAGGTTGTAGTCCCTGTTTTCTAGTTTCACACTGAACCAGTTTAAAGGTGTTTTTTTTTTTTAAAGATAAAGCAAACATTTATTAAACAATAATAAAAACATTCCATCAAATTACAAAACCTGAGCAAGAAAAACAAACGGCACATGCTTAACTGTAGTTGACATTCAAATAAAATTTGCATTCCCAAAATATTATACAGTAATTAGAAAATACCAGCCAAAGTAATATTAGGATACTTTTACGTGCGATCTCAACAAATTTGAGCAGAAGCAAATTTTAACAAAGGTAAATTTTACAGTGAAACATAGCAGTAGATTAAGGATCTTAACATGTTTATTTTACTGCTATTTGACACTATGATATAAAAATAAGAGGATTTACTTGACATTTTTAATAAATATCTCATGGACTGTTGAGTGCCTTACTGGTGAAAAGAGTTAACTGGCTAATCTCATCAATCCATTTTGTACATTTAGTAAGCATCATCTCTGCCCTACATAACTCTTAATGCAATTCACAGCACACAAATGGTTATCATATTAAATACATAATCAACTCGGACTTCTCAACAACAAGGAAATTAGTAAACCATCAAATGGACTGCTTACCATACACTTTCCTCATAACTAAATAACACACAAACAAATCAAAATAATATTTGTCATCACTCTAAACTATTGGCAGCAACTGACAGAAACTGCCAATTTGCCATATTCATGTTCACAACATGCTCAATATACTCTGCTGTTACTTCATCCATGAAATGCCAACATGCCTAGAACAGAGAATTTTCACCATCTCTTGCCATGGGACCTGACTTGCAGCAATCTATATTTAGATCAGAACTTCATGGGCACTTGATGAACTCTACCTTTCCATGTTGGCTTCCTTACATGAGAGAGAATATATGGTATTTATTCTTTTGTGATTGACTCATTTCGCTGAGCATAATAGTTTCTAGTTGGGACCACCTGGTTTTGAATAGAATAATATCGTTCTTCTTGACAGCTGAGTAATATTCCATTGAATAGATGTACCACAGTTTTTTTTAACCATTCTTCCTTAGACGGACATCTGGTTTGTTTCCATGACATTGCTATTGTGGATTGTGCTGCTGTGAATATAGGATTACAGATCCCCTTCTCGTATGCAGATTTCACTTCTGTTGGGTATATTCCTAAGAGCGGGATTGCTGGGTCATATGGCAGGTTTATTTGCAATTTTCCAAGCACTCTCCATATGTATTTCCACAATGATTGTACTAGCCTACACTCCCACCAGCAGTGAAGGAGGGTACCTTTTTCCCCACATCCACGCCAGCATGTGTTGTTTTTCGAATTCTGAATGTAGGCCAGTCTCACAGGAGTTAGGTGGTACCTCAAGGTGGTTTTCATTTGTATCTCTCTGATGGCTAGAGAGCCTGAGCATCTTTTCATATGTTTATTAGCTATTTGTATCTGTTCTTTTGAGAAACGTCTGTTCATTTCCTTTGCCCATTTTGCTACAGGGTTTATTTTTTCACTATCCTTGGGTTTCTGAAGCTCTTTGTAGATCCTAGATATTAGTCCCCTGTCACTTGTGTAGAATGCAAAAATTTTTTCCCATTCTGTGGGTTGTTTCTTCACTTTTTTAATTGTTTCTTTTGCTGTACAGAAACTTTTTAGTTTGATATAGTCCCATTTGTTCATTTTGGATTTGATCGCCGTTGCTTTAGGCGTCTTTTCTAAAAAGTCTTTCCCTGTTCCTACTCGTTCTATGAAGCTAATATCACTTTAATACCAAAGCCAGAGAGAGAAACAACAGAAAAAGAGAACTACAGACTGATATCCTTGATGAACATAGATGCAAAGATCTTCAATAAAATATTAGCCAACAGGATCCAACAATACATTAGGCAGATTATTCACCCCGACCAGGTGGAATTCATCCCAGGTATGCAAGGATGGTTCAACATTCACAAAACAATAAATGTGATACATCACATCAACAAGTTGACTCATAAAAACCATATGATCCTCTCAATAGATGCAGAGAAGGCATTTGATAAAATCCAACACCATTTCATGTTAAAAACCCTAAATAAGATAGGCATAGAAGGAACATTCCACAACATAATCAAAGCAATTTATGATAAACCCAATGCCAATATCATACTAAATGGGGAAAGACTAGAAGCCTTCCCGTTAAAATCTGGAACTAGACAGGGATGTCCACTCTCACCGCTACTCTTCAATATAGTATTGGAAGTTTTTGCCAGAGCTATTAGACAAGAAAAAGCAATTATAGGAATACAAATTGGAAATGAGGAATTAAAATTATCGCTATTCGCAGATGACATGATTCTCTATATAGGAGAACCAAAAGACTCAGTCAAAAGACTATTGGAACTCATAAGAGATTTTGGCAAAGTAGCAGGATACAAAATTAATGAACACAAATCAATGGCATTCGTGTCTACAAATAATTCCGCCACTGAGGAAGAAATTGTAAGTACAGTTCCCTTTAAAATAGAGGAAAGGAATCTTAAATACCTAGGAATTAAGTTAACTAAAGATGTGAAAGACCTCTACGATGAAAACTATAAATCATTTAAAAAAGAAATAGAAGAAGATCTTGAAAAATGGAGAACCTTACCATGTTCTTGGATTGGCAGGACCAACATCATCAAAATGGCCATATTACCGAAAGCAATATATAGATTCAACGCAATCCCAATCAAAATTCCAGCAATATTCTTCTCAGAAATAGAAAAGATGATACAGAAGTTCATCTGGAACCACAAAAGACCACGAATAGCTAAAGCTGTCTTGAAAAATAGAAATCAAGCCAGAGGAATCACAATTGCAGACCTCAAGACATACTATAGAGCAGTGGTTATCAAAACAGTCTGGTACTGGTACAGAAACAGAGAAGAAGATCAGTGGAACAGAATAGAAACACCAGAAGGGGATCCACACATGTATAGTCAACTAATCTTTGACAAGAAAACAGAAAACAATCCAGGTAAAAAACCTGGTCTATTCAATAAAAGCTGTTGGGACAACTGGATAGCAGCTTGCAGAATAAAGAAGCAGGACCCGTACCTGTCGCACTATACAAAAATCAGCTCTAATTGGCTCAAGGATTTAAATCTACATCCAGAAACCATTAAACTACTAAAGGAAAACAGTTTAAAGGTGTTTTGACTACTTGGGGAGTGAACCAGTGGATGAGTAATCTCTATATCTCATTCCTTCTCCCATGTCACTCTATCTTTCAAAAAAGTAAATACATTTAAAAATATTACATGCCATAAATAATATAGTCTCTCAGAATATAATTTTGATTCTAAAATACAAAGATACCAAAATCTTATATAGAAGTGCTTGCATATTACCTTTATACATGACCCCATATACTTCAAGTAATAACTAAATTATTTTTAAAGACCCAATATACTGTTGCATTGTTTACTACTTGTTGTTTTGGTAAAAATGACAAGAAAACATTAACTTTTTGGGTAGGGATGTTTTTATGAATTGTATTGAATCTGTAAATTTGTGGGTAATATTGATAATAATATTCTCAAATTTTCCAATCCATGAACAAAGGATGTATTTCAATTCATCTACGCCTAATTTAATTCCTCCAGAAATGATTTATACTTCTCATTGTAATTTTGCTTTTTAGCTCCTTGGCTCAGCTAATTACTATTTTATTCATTAGGTCACTGGAAATGAAATTATTTTATACTGTTTTCATCTCATTCATTGTTGGTATTTAGAAATACAACTGGTATAGGTTCTGACTTTGTATCATAATATTCATTTGCTCTATTATTTTCACAGCATTCTTAATATGATCTTTACAAAAGATCATGCACCTGCATAGAAGGTTATCTTGAATCCTTTTCCTTTAATTCTAGTGTCTATTTTTGTTTTTGCTAATTAATCTGGTCATGACTCTCATTAGTATTTGGAATAAAGTGATTACAATTGTCAACTTGCTCCTGATCTTAGAAGAAATGCTTTCAATCTCTTATTATTGAGTAAAATCGTACAATTCACTGTAAGTTACTCCTGTGTAGCTTTAATTTAAGTAGTTTTTTCTATTTCTAGTATATGAAATGTTCTTTGAGAAAAACATGTTTAATTTTGTCAAATGCTTTTCTTCATCGATTGAAATGAACATGTATTACAAGTGTTGTATGTACTCTTATATGTCAAACTTTCTTTGCTTTCTAGAGCTAAAGGTACTTAGTCACACTACATGATCCTTTTCAATATTGTGAATTTATTTTAGTAGTATTCTGCACAGAAATTTTGTATCAATGTTCACAAAATATCAGACTAATACTGGCCTCATATGATAAAAAAAGACATTGTCTCTTTATATGCATTTTTTTTGTAAAAGTTTGGAGAGGAGTTATTAGTGATTCATTAAATGGTTGGTTGGATTTACCAATGAAATCATCAAGACCAGGGCTGCCATTTGCCATGAAAACTTTGATTATATCAAATCAATCATAAATCAATCCACTTACTATTTAAGGTCCATATAGACTGCATATTTCTACAAGATTGAGTCATTTTTTAAATTTCTATTTTAATGTCATCTACAAGACACCAACATGGATAGGTAAGCAAATAGACGTTTTGTTAGCTAAATTCCTCACCACATGCTTGCAAAGAGTCAGTGCAGGTGTAGGCTGAAGTCAAGATATTTCCCATATCAGTGACAGAACCCAAGCACTTCAGTCACGTTGCCTCACATGGTTGCCTTGAACAGGAACTTTACTCAGATACACTGGAGCTGGGTCTTGAACCAGGCAATCTCGTATGAGGCACAAATGAGAGTTGGACAGAAGCAGCTGTTACTAGATTTAATGGCAGAGCATCTTTGTCCACCAGAGATATGGATTTGTAGATTCCTTTTCATGCAATTGTATCTGCCACTTGGTTCAGAGAATCAATTAGTTCATATTCCCTCCCTCTATCTTATGCAGAGGATGAATAAAATTTGACATAATTTCTTCCTTGTATATTTGCTAGGACTCTTAGAACTTAATAATGACAATCAGGGTCGCTCCGGCGCCCCCCCACCCCCAAAATTAGATTAGATAGACAGAGACCAATAAGGAAAGCTTAGAACCAGACAGGAAACGGTCAGCTTGGACTCACATAAACCTTACTAGTTAGGACACAAAGATTAATTACTCCTTACCAGGGTATTGAAGATTTCTATGCACATCCCTCCTAAAACTGTTCTGCACCTCAGCTGTTGACATATGCCTTGTTAGAGTTATAAGCCAGTTCAGACTAGCTTCAAATTCGCCCAGTTCAGTAAAAATAATGCTTCAATATTATAAACTGCTAAATATAAAAATGGAAATTGACACGAGACTGTTGAACAAAATCCTATAGCCATTTTAAGGTGTATAGAAGCTGGTTGTATATAAACTAAAATTGAAATGTCAATGAAGTAGTCACAGGATGTGGATAAGAACTTGGATTTTCTAACTTATTGGTCACTCAATACCATGCCAATTAACTCCATAGTGTTGTAAATTGTTGTGGACATTATGCTGTGGCTTATCATTGGACAGGATGATATTCTGCCAGCTCTGCCTTCAGACCAGAGACGGACTCACCAAGAAACTGTTGAATTTATCTGGACAATAAGAGGCTGGATTCTATGCATGGTCCATGCTTGCAATGAAGGAATCATGACTGGATTTGAACTGTACTACTGCAACAAGGTGGAGGAATCCACCATTGGGGGAGGGGATGGAGAGGAGTTGGGGGAATCCCAGAGCCTATGAAATTGTGTCATAAAATAAAATAAAATTAAAAAATTATCCATTTTAATAGAACCCTTTTCAGATTGTATAATTCTTGCATGAATTTTGGCAGGTCTTATTGTTTAAATAATGGAACCATTTCATCTAAGCTATTAGAAATGTGCTTACAGAAATGTTCATAGTATTCTCCTTGATTATCACGGACATTTCAGACCATGAAATCTTGACCAATAACTTTTGTTTTTGCTACTGGGAAATTAAAACCTCTCTATTTTTCTTGGATAACCTAGTTAGAGATTTATAGACTCTCTTGACCTCTGTCTCTTTTCTGAACATTGTATCTGTCTTTGTTTTCTGGTAACTTGTTATGACATGTTTAGCAACTTAATTAAATAGTCAAAAAGTTCCCAAGTGTAATATCCTTTATTGGTAACTGTGTTTTTTCCTTCAGCACAGTTTGTCTTGCCCACTGAGAAATGTACCAATAGTCTATAATGATGCCCTTACATATGAAGTTGCTTTTTTCTTGCTGGCTCATACATTCTCTTAATTTGACTTTTGGCATCTTGATTGTGTTTCTTTCAGCTTTAAAATGTATTTTACTTATTTGAAAGACAGTGATAGACAAGGACAGACAGAAAGAGATCTTCCATTTATTCGCTTACTTCATAAATGGCTACAGAGTTTGGGCTGAATGAGACTGAAGGCAGGGACCAGGAAATCTCCCATGTCTCCCACGATGGTGGCAGGACCTGATGTACTTGGACCATCTTGTGTTGCTTTCCCAGACACTTTACAAAGGAACATGAATGGCAGTGAATGCAAGACTCAAACTCACTCTGATTTGAGATTCAGTGTCCCAAGCAGACGCTTAACCAATGTGCCACAATGCCAGCTCACGGTTGCGACATTTCCATGGGAAGTTTTGAGTTTACGACCTGGATATCTCTGTCTCCCTCTAAATTTGAGATATCTTTTTTTCATTTTTCCTTAAATGGCTTTGATACCTTTCTCCCTTTATTATGCAACTTGTATTATGTGTCTGTTCACTTGATATTAAGGTTCCCATTTTCAAGTTTTTTTTTATTCTTGCATAAGCTTGATGTTTGATTGTTTTACATAGAAACTGTAGCGAATTTTAATAAAGTTACTGTATCTTGCAATCTTAGACTTCTGCTTGGTTCTGTTTCATAATTGGCTCCTCTTTGTAGATATCTTCATTATATTTGTGTGTATGTTCCTGATTTGTTATTTTTAATCTGCAATCTTTTATGCTCATTAAACTTAATATGAATTTCTTTGACATGTTAACAGTTCATAACTTTCTATTGCACTAGTGTCTATTGCGGGAGATTTTTTTCCTCTATTTTATGTTCCTTGTCAATTTTCATCGATATTGATGAATCTGAAGAATTCTCTATGTCTTCACTGGCTGCATGCAAAGGAAAACCTTAACCAATCAACCGGACTAGAGAGTCTGGGATGCTCTCAAACTATATCTTGACAATGGGATGCTGGACTCTGCCATTGTCCATGCCCACAATGGTGGGCTTATGACTGTGGAACTATACTACATATAGTGTACTATATATACTATACTATACATATATATACATAGTATATAATATGTACATATATGTATATATTATATACATAGCATAGTATATATATTATATATATATATATATACACACACACAATAGTAATAATATAGTGGAACTCAATGAAGGGGGAGAGAATTGGGGAGGAGATAAGGGAAATTCCAGGGTCTATGGAACTGTATCATAAAATGATAATAAGAAGTAGTAGTAAAATTTCTAAAAAAACATTTAAAACATGTTATGAATACATAATAAATACATAAATAAATAAATAAATAAATACCATACCCATCACTATAACTTCTCTGAACTTTTTCTTGCCGGTTCTCACATAAAAATGACCTGTTGACTTCCCTCTTGGCAAGCCAATAATTTGTTGCTCACTCCAGTGTCTAACAGCTATTCTGCAGTCTAGTACACTCTCTCAACTCCTGTGGATAAGTCTTGAGTTACACCACTTCTCCCAATTTTGTCATGTCTAGTATTGAGGGCAACCCACCACTTTGGCTTCGTTGTTATCTGACTCTATGAACTGTGAGTTTCTTTAGTGCTCCATAAGTCAAGTTACCTATCAGCTTCCTGGACAATAAACTCAGAGGGCATTGGAAACAGGATTCATTTTCCCTCTCCCTGCTTGGGGAGCAGCTTCATGTTTACCCCCTTGTAATCTTTCAGAGTCAGGTCAGGCTGCAGAGAACTGTCATCTGCTTTTCTCTCTCTTAACCATCCCTAGGTGTCCACTCTATGCCACTTCCATCAGCAGTCCATGCTCTTGACACTTAGGTGTATGTTACCTGCTCTTGTCAACCCTCCTTCTCCAGGAAACAGATTCCAGCTGAGAATAATGCATTCACAAAGTACAAGAGACATAAAATACTTGAACATGCTTGTAAATATTATCTATAGTTATTTCAAATGAAGTTGTAAAGTAATTAATTCTAAAATTCTAAAATGAACCATAGCATTAAATTAGCTCTATGCTAGGAGACTGGAACAGAACAGTAAGGAGGAATGACATGTCTCTTGAATCCTACAGTGTAACAGAAAGAAAAAGTCAAACATATATACTGTGTTGAAAATTACAAAAGGAAAAAAGAAGTGGTAATTCCTGATATTTAAATTCCCACTTCTTTGTTTCTTTTAGAAACTGACAAAATACAGCTTATATAAATTATACATGAAAGATTTCAGGTGAAAGTTCATTTAAAATATGTCAAATCTACTATAAAACTAACCGATGATGAGAGACTCTGAGTCAAACACAGTAATATATCTCTGGGGACTACGATATATGAATGCTCTTGAAAGACAGCAACCTGAGAAGGTTTTCATGACTGTAAGATCTCTAAAAATTGTGGTCCTAAAACTGAAATACATGACATGCAATTAGCTTAGAAATTTTCTACAAGTGTATTATTCTCTTTCTAATTATAGAGTAAGTGCTTCATGATTGAAATCCTATTGTTCAGGGAGAAGAATGCTAACAATTATTGCAAAGATAGGTATGAATAAACTGAACAAAGAACAGGATAACTGGTAACAAGGAAGGTGTCTACACGTGACAACTTTCAAGAAACCAAACAAGAGGCCCTATGAGAATAGCTATCGACACACACACGTCCATAGATGTATATGGATACATATTCTACACACATAGATTCTAACAGGAAAACTTCTATTTAGCTACCTTTGAGGAAACTGAAAGTGCTATTTATCTTTTTGCTAGATAAAAGAATCGCCAAAACTCTCAGAAAAAGATACTAGACCTGAAGCCTTGTCACTCTTGCCCAGCTCCCATGGATGCAGCAAAGTCAATAATGCTAGTAGAAATATTAAAAATACTCACTTTTACTTATTTAATTCTACCATAACCAAACCATTTTTATTCATCAAGAAATGCAAAAAATATCACTGCAAAATAGAGGCTGTTTATCCAGGTTTATAAATAAGGAGAGGCACGACATAGTAAAAGAAGTGGAACTGTAAACACATGGTTTTACTAGCTAACCATCTTTAAATTTTATTTTCAGAGCCACTCTGTGGTGCTGTGGGTAAAGCCACACCTGCAGTACTGGCATTCATTTGCAAACTGGTTAAAGTCCCAGCTTCTCCACTTCCAATTCACCTCTTTTTCTTTTTTTAATTATTTATTATTTAACTTCAGTAATTACATTGTATTATGTGACACAGTTACATAGATACTTGGGTTCTCCCCACCCATCCCCAAACCCTCCCACCATGGTGGATTCCTCCACCTTGCTGCATAACCACAGCTCAAGTTCAGTTGAGATTTCCCCATTACAAGCATATACCAAACATAGAGTCCAGCATCTTATTGTCCCGTCAAGTTCAACGGCTTCTTAGGTATACCCTCTCTGGTCTGATGACAGAGCCAGCAGAGTATCATCCCAGTCAATTGAAAGCTCCAACATACCATCAGCAAAAATTTACATCATTATGGAATTAATTGACATAGTAATGAGTAACCAATATGTTAAAAGTAAATGCAAGTTCCCAGCCACCTTCTGTGACCACCTCACCTATACTTCAATTTTAGTTTTCACCTCTTAACTAATGCATCTGGGAAGCAACAGAAAACAGCCCAAGTGGTTGAGGCCCTGCACTCACATGGCAAAGCAGAAGAGGCTCCTGACTTTGCATCACCCAAACTGTGGCTGCTCTGGCCATTTGGGAAGTGAACTGGTACATTAAAGACCTCTCTCTCTGTCTTTCCCACTTAGTGTGTGTGTATGTAACTCTATCTCTAATGTCAATAAATAAATAATTTAAAAAATAATTTTTATTTTAAACCTTAGTTCTGCAACATTACTTTTTGAACAGAATTTTTGCAAGGAAGCACTCTGAATTTGCTGTTACTCATGCTTGCCTTTTACATATAAAATTATGACTTCTTAATTTATATTGAGAAACTGGGTGAATATGATTATCTGTTTTCTAGATACTCAGTACCTTATAAATACTTTCGCTTTTGCAAACGTTCCTAGCTTATGATTCCTCAAAGTGCCATAAATACTATTGATCAAACAAAGCCACACAAAGGGACTTTTTAAGCCAACTTCCATGTGCAATCCAGATAAGGGCAGCTGTGACAATGGAGTCCTTGACTGACCATGGTCATAGCCAGTGCCATCAGTGCAATTGATGATGCTTTCACACAAAATTAGCAGCAGTGGTGAAGTCTACTAAAAGCTAAAAGTACCAAATATTATTTTTTGAATGATTTTTTTTTTTATTTTGAAGTCTAATGACAAAGAGAAAGAGGGTAAGGGAGAGAGGGAGAGAGGGAAGCAGAGATAAAGATAAGTCTCAAGTGGATTCATATTTACTCCCCAAACAACTACACTAGTCGGGGTTGAAGCTGGGATCCAGAACCTCCATCAGAGTCTCCCAAGCAGATGGTAGGAGTCTGAATAAATATCTGCTATTTTCCAGGCACATTAGCAGGGATCTGGCGGGATGATCAGTCTATTATCTGATATAAGATCCTGGTGCTGAAGGTGTGGCTTATCCCATTATAGCACAGCACCAGTCTCACTTTTTCCTGACAGTTTTTTTTTTTTTATTAATTTGAAAAGCAGAGTGATAGAGTAGGGAGGGAAGGCATACAAACTAATGCATACATACATATACACAAGAGGTCAAATATTAAAATACTTGATCATAACTCAAATAAACACTGCATTGTTTGTCTGTTTGCCTGCTTTCTTGTTTACTCTTTCAAGTGAAAAATTATATTCTGAATTTTTATTTAGAAATATTGAGAAATTCAGGGGTATATATAAAAAAAAACAAAAAATCCTCCCTAAACCTTTAGAATTCACTCTTTTAACTATTTTAAGGAACATTTTTGTTGAAAGATCTCTGCATGCAATTAATGTTTTACACATACACATTTATATATATATTTTAGTACTAATAATTGCATGCCAGGTGGCTGGTTCTGAGAAATATTTGCCAAAATTTCAATGATTCTGAAAACAGACTGAGTTCCCAGACCTTTAAGTAAAAGTGTTGAGGGGCCAGCAATATGGCACAGTGCTTGTAATGCCAGTAGCTCACAATACAATGCTGGTTCAAGTTCTTGCTCACCATTTCCTATACAGCTTCATGCTAAGCTGCTTAGAAAAGCAGTGGAGAATGAACCAAGCACCCAGGCTGCCACTCATATGGAAAATCAGGATGTAGCCCCTGGCTTCTAGCTGCAACCTGACCCAACCCTGGCCCAGCCCTGGCTTTGCAAGCATTTGGGGAGTGAACCCAGGAACAAAATATCTTTCTCTATTAATCATTTACCTCTTTTGTTACTCTGCCTTTTGAAATAAATATTTTTGGAAATATAAAAAAATTAATATGTTTAGAATATTGACTCATGATTAATTAAAAGATACTTGTGTAGTCTGTTACAGTGATCTGCTTCAGGTATTTCTTCCAGGGACAATGCAGACTTTACTTAGACTTCTGATTTTTGGCAATCTGGATGTCTCCCACAGCCTGGGCTTGGATAATATGTATTTTTGAAAGGCTGATCAGGGGGCTAGTATTGTAGCATATGGAGTTAAGTCATCACCAGCATTCCCTATGAGCACCAGTTCAAGTCCAGGCTGCTCCACTGCCACCCCACTCCTGTGGGATCCAATAGCTGTGCTTCTGGCTGGAAGATGCCCAGCAGCATTCTTCCCACCCTGTCTCTGAAGGTCTGCAGGTTACTGACTCTTCCTACTTAAGGTTCATGAGTTCCTCAGCATTGCTACTCACTTCCCTCAATCTTACCACTATGTAAGTATCCCCTCATTTAACTCCTTTTTAATGTTGAGTGTGCCAGCTGTTTCCTGCTGTGACTCAGATTGATGCACATGGGATCTGTCAAGAGCATTATCCAACACTGCTGAGGAGCTGATAGAATGTGAGTGAAGCACTGGCCTGAGAAAAGCAACACAACTTTGCTTTTGAATTTCTCTGGGTCAACCTTGTGTGTGTGTTTGTGTGTGTGTGTGTGTGTATTATATATATATACACATAATATATATACATAATATTAGAGAATTTTAAATATGCTTACAGATCATTTGACAGCCGATAGAATACTACTACTTTTTAAAATGATAGAACAAATAATCTTATAAATAATAGATTATAGGCTGCACTTTTATAGTTTTTCCCAAAAACATTTTATAGATTTTTAATTTACAGTGTCATTTGTAATGGCTCACAGCATCCTTTTGTATGGAATTAGTAGCACACAATAAACAACTGGATCAGATTATTTTCCATATTTACATTGTTTCAAGTTTTGGGCTAGTGCAAATGTTTTGACCAAAGTCCTTGACACACGTAACATTACAAATAATTTATTAATCCTAAATTCAGAACAGATTATATTTTTGTCTATTCTGCTTTTTTATTTGAATGGAAAAGAAACAGAGAGAGAGGTGTCACCCACAGCTTGACTCCCTAAATGCATGCCAAATCTAGAAGTGGGCTGGGCTAAAATCAAGATCCAAGTGCTCCATCTAGGTCTCCTATATGGGTGGCAAGAACCCAACCATGGCCTCCAAGAGTCTGCATCAGCATTCAGATGGTCAGCAGCTGCAGCAGGATGCCAAACCTACACACGGTGATAGGAAACCTGGCTGGTTCAATCAAAATCTTAACATAGGATAACTGTTAACAGCATTGATCATAATCATTTATATCCCCAGCAACACTGGATGTCAGTGCTACTTTCTCCACATCCTCAATTAGCATTGTTGATCCATAACTGCCCGTTACTAAATAATACAGATTGCATCAACAACTTTGTAACAGCTTTTCTAATAACCATATTTTAAACAATCCTGTCAGTGTTTATTTTTCAAAGCTGGTTACATATGCCTTGGCTGTTATTTGAAATTGGTGGAAGATTGGCTTAATATTAATAGGTCTATTGATTTCTTAACAATAATTTGCTTTGAGGTGTCACTAAAACATTTTCTTTTTTTAAAGAATTATTTATATTGGGCCAGCATAACAGCCTAGTGGCTGAAGTCCTCACCTTGAATGCGCTGGGATCCCATATAGGCTCCAGTTCTAATCCTGGCAGCCCCACTTCCCATCCAGCTTCCTGCTTGTGGCCTGGGAAAGTAGTCAAAGCCAAAACAAACTCTTAGGACCTTGCACCTGCATGGGAGACCCGGAAAAAGCTCCTGACTCCTTGCTTTGAATTGGCTCTGCTCTGGCTGTTGCGGCTGCTTGTGGAGTGAACCATCCAATGGAAGATCTTCCTCTATATTTTTCCTCCTCTGTTTGTATCTGCTTTTCCAATAAAAATAAATATATTATTTACTTATTTGCAAGTCATACTTATACAGAGAGGGAGAGAGAAAATGATCTTCTATCCTCTGACTTTTCTCCCCAAAAGACTACAATCAACCAGGCCCAAAGCCAGGAGCCAGGAGTTTCATCCAGGTTTCTCACACGGCTGGCATGTTTGCTGCTTTTCCCAAGCCACAGCATGGAGTTGGATCAGAACTGGAGCATCTAGGACAAGAACCAGTGTCCATTTGAGATGATCACATCACAGGTAATAGCTTAGCCTGATAAGCCATGAAGTTAGCCTCAAAATTTTTCTTGATAGATAATCATCTGACATTTAAATCAATCAACAATAAATCATCTAATATGATAGTAGTCCTATCAGAAAGCAGTCCTATAACCTGGCTGTCTTACCTCCCCCTTAGCTTGTTTAAACGTAACTGATATTCACCAACGACATAATTTTTAAGTAGCTTTTCTAAAAATATATCCCTGCAGTTGTCAATGCATGACAGTATAATCATTTTCTCTAAGCTTTGATAATGGAAATGTTAATGCCATGTGTCGTACATTTGTTTCAAAAGATTGTTATCATTTTCCCAATTTTATTTGGTTGTACTGTCATTCTTGTGTTGATATTTGTAGTACTTTTTCTCATGAAAGATTTCACTTATAAACATAAATCTAATGATATTTTATGACCTTTCAGTTAACTGAAAAATGTAATAAAATTTGAGATTGCAAACATTTTCCCCTATTTTTTCTTCCAGTGTCTTTGTTTTGAAAATGTTAATGTTTAAATCTCTGACTCATATTTTCCTTGCTGTGACATACATTATTTTTCTGCCAGTTGCTTGTTAGAAACGTCATCATTATTGATGAAACTGCATTAAAACAAAAACGATGCCATGCCCATTAGAATCACTACAGAGTCTGTATGCGCTAAACATAACTTGAGGGAGGAACTAGAAGAACAATTCTGATGTCTGACATGAAGCAGAAATTTTAGGAAGGTTCCTGAAAGTGTTTAAGGCAGGCAGACCACAAAACAAGTATTAACCACAAATTAAAGTTCCAGTGAACATATCTCTACAAAAAGTTTTAATGTCTCTTTAAGAAAATATTTTCCTATATTCAAACAAGACCAACAGAATCAGAGCATACATATCAGTGGCACTTTCTTCACAATTTTCTTAGGCTGTTTTATGTTTTAGAAACCATGAACAATCTTTTCTCATCTATCAAATAGAACAAAAAGATAGCATCTGATGACATAAACAGAAAAAAAGGAAAAATTGTGAAGTATTAAATCCTACTGAGGAGGACATTGTTGCTATAAACATACAAAAGGGAAATTAGATACTACCACAGGAAGTTCTAGATGTGCATTCTAGAGGGACTCTCCTCCCGGAATTACGGGAAACATCAAATTGTCTCCTGGATAACAAGACTTAACCAGCACAGGGACCTAACTCATCTTTTGCTGTGAAAACGAAGTCATGGACTCTGATGTGGGGCCCCATAGAGACAGCATTGATACTACACAATTTCTTTATGTTTCAGCTCATCCATGGATTCCTCAAGTGTAACCTATCTCAAGTGGAAACATGAATATATATACAAAATAGCCATGAAGACATTATGGATAATGGCAAAAAAGTATAAATGCTGTAATATCCATCATGGAATGGAAACAGTTATTTAACTAAATATTCTCTAATTTTTAAAAATTGTTGATTTTTATTGCAAAGTCAGATATACAGAGAGGAGGAGAGACAGAGAGGAAGATCTTCCGACTGTTGATTCACTCCCCAAGTGACTGCAATGACCAGAGCTGAGCCCATCTGAAGCCAGGAGCCAGGAGCCTCTTCCAGGTTTCCCATACAGGTGCAAGGTCCCAAGACTTTGGGCTGTCCTCAGTTGCTTTCCCAGGCCACAAGTAGGGAGCTGGATGGAAAGTAGTGCCACCAGCATTAGAATCTGTGCCCATATAGGATCCCGATACGTGCAAGGTGAGGACTTTAGCCACTGGGCTACTGTGCCTGGCCTGTGTTTCCTAATATTTTTGCATACAACTCTGCACAAACTAAATCTGTGTTAGTTAATAATAGATCTGAATATAAATAATGCTGAGTAAAGGAGAAAATATGAACAGTTTAAAAATATCAATTAATATCATTAAGAGTACAAAATATATATTACAATGATAATGGAAACCTACGTTTTTGTATTTTGTTGTGTATGCACGGGAATTATAAAAGACACAAGAGAAGTCTATGACAAAGATGCAGAGCTAGGAGAATCAAGACGGCGGAATAGAATGAGGACACGTCTATTTATTTATTTATTTATTTTTAAATATTTATTTATTTTTATTGGAAAGGCAGATATACAGAGGAGGAGAGGCAGAGAGGAAGATCTTCCATCTGATGGTTCACTCCCCAAGTGGCTTCAATGATCAGAGTTGCTCTGATCCAAAGCCAGGAGCCAGGAGCCAGGAGCTCTTCTGGGTCTCCCACATGGGTGCAGGGTCCCCAAGCTTTGGGCCGTGCTTGACTGTTTTCTCAGGCCACAAGCAGGAAGCTGGATGGGAAATGGGGCAGCTGGGATTAGAACCATTGACCATATGGGATCCCAGCATGTGCAAGGCGAGGACTTTAACTGCTAGGCCACCACACCAATCCCACAAATTATTCTTTTAACATGAGTCTTATGAAGAATACTTTAGAATAAGTTCTACCTCATAAATAACTGAGATGTGTTTTGAGATTCAGATAAAACTAAATATGTGTTCATTCTTTTAACAATATTAAATTTCTTCAGCAAAAATATGGTTGTTGACTTTTCAATGATTAAAAATATCTAGCCACAGTGAAGCATATGGAGTTTATGAGTTCATAAAGGAAAGGCACACATATCTGCTAATAGCACAGTAAAATGAAATAGTCCACGGAATATTTTGATGATTGATTTTTTAAGTGCAGAAACAGTTGCCAGTTAAAACAAAATATCCTTGGACTGCAGGCCAACTTGGAGTCAACAGGCTTTCTCTGGGTAGCTGATCGTACGAAATATGCCTGAGCTCAATGTTTAACAATCAATACTTTAAATATTCAAATTTGGACCTGTAATATTTCAAATAAAATAATTTATCTCAATACTTTATTAAACAATTATCTCTTATCTCGGAAGTTGAAAGATAGTCCAGGAAAAGCTCATTTGTTCAATTGTGCTGTGCTTTTGAGAAAATGAAAAATTTTGACTTGCAACAATTAGAACCATTCACAAAAGGGTGATGCGCAGATGTTGCCACATTACTCTGTGTGTGTCCAGGTGTACTTACTTTTACAAACTAGGGAAAGAATTTGTTCACAATAATAACAAAAATATGCTGAGACTTTATGAAAGAATATTCAGTATATGAAATTGAAAGAAATCTCCTTATAGTCATGTTCTTGCTAATATCTAAAATTTTTGGATTTCAAGGATAGAAACTCCCTATTTTCCTATCTGCACCTTCATCTCTCGCTATTTCATGAATGATATCCTAAAGTTACTGTGGGTATCTGGATTCCCCGCACACTTCCTCTCACCTGCCTAACCTATACTGCCTGTTGGAAGCCAGTCTCAACCCATACTAGGTATGTCTCTGTTCTGATGCTCTAATATGCTTACGCATTTGTATTTGTTGTTCTGTGAGTACTAATCGCTTTGAATTTATGAAGGCTAAGATGCCTGATTCATTCTGGTGTGGTGGGTGTCTTATTCCTTGATTTCTTACATCACACATGGCAGTCACTCAGTCATTTGAATGAACAAATAGAGAAAGTGGTTTTGGTTTTTGTTTAATTGTAAAAAGTTAAATCATAAAAAATGAACATAGAAATATGGAGAAAAATAGCCATTAAAATTTTATCTGATTATGCTTATCTTTACAAAGAGAGGCTGGGTATGGCACAGCAGCTAAGCCACTCGCCTGTTACACTGACATCCTATATCAGAGTGCTGGTTTGCTTCCTGACTGCTTCTTTTCTGATCTAGTGTCCTGTTAATCAGGTAAAGTGCAAAAGCTGGCCCAAGTGTTTGGGGCCCTGCATCCACATGGATAATTCAGCTGGAGTTCCTGGCTCCTGATTTCAGCATGACCCAGCCCTAGTTGTTGTGTCAATGTAGGAAGAAAATCAGTTGATGGACAATCTCTCCCTCTCTGTTTCCTTCTCTCACTGTGACATACATCCTTCCCAAAAGGTAAATGGTCCTTAAAAAGGGTATTCATAAAGTAAACATATTTTGCTAAAATGTGTAAAATTAAAGCATTATTATTTAGTATCATAGTTCTTCCATCTTCAGATGAAAAAGAATGGATGAAAGACAGAAAGAGAAGAATGGTCAGGCCTAACCTGGTAACACAGCAGCTAAAGTCCTCGCCTTGAAAGCCCCGGGATCCCATATGGGCACTGGTTCTAATCTCAGCAGCCCTACTTCCCATTCAGCTCCCTGCTTGTGGCCTGAGAAAGCAGTCAAGGATGATCTAAAACCTTGGGACATTCCACCTGCCTTGGAAAACCTGGTGAAGACTCTGGGCTCCTGGTTACAGATCGGCTCAGCTTCTGCCGTAGCGGCTGCTTGGGGACTGAATCAGCAGACAGAAGATTTTCCTCTCTGTCTCTCCTCCTCTCTGTATATCTGACTCTTCAATAAAAATAAATCTTAAAAAAAAGAGAAGAGTGACCAAGTGCATGAAAGTGTAAGGACCAGACCCAGAAGGGGAAAAGAGTCACCCAGCATACTATCAGTATCTTATAGATGACATCATTATTATAATTTATCTCTTTCAAAAGTTGAAATCTTTAGCATACTTTACAGTTTTCAAACACTATTACTCAAGTATAAATTTCAGCAGAAAATATTTTTCATTCACATGATGAAAAGACATGTTTATGGATATGTAAAACTAGGAACATGCTTCTGTTAAAATAGATCATTAATAGGGTATGCAAATAGGTCTCTCATTTGCTTGTGGAATATTCATAAATCAAATTATTCCACCAAGGGAAATCACAACCACCATAAAGCATATCAGCCACATTTTCAGTCTTCTTAACATTTAAATAGATAGAGGACTTTGTTAAAGAGTATTTTGAGTAAATATACTGCTTTATTCTCTTTTCCATAGACATAAAGTTGCTGGGTTACAAATAGTTGTGTTTTAGATTCTGATATATTAGGTACTAAAGTATCATATTGCTAAGGAAAGCATTTATAATTTTAAAATTGTGCCTTTATTAGTCATTTGATGTTGGTTTCAGAATGTAGACATTCAAACTACCTTGAACACCCTCTTCAGGGCTGCAGGGTGTACAAGGTGACAGCACAGAGGAAGACCATATCGTCATCCTCAAGTTTGGCTTTTTGGAAAGAGAAAGATGGCTATTTCCAGAAGCCAAGCTTTGTCAGTTGAGCACTTTCTTCCCATGGAATCAGTTATGAATTTATACCTTATCTGTAACCTGCACAGTCCTCTGGTGAACATGAAAGTGTCCCTTGACACCCTGGAAAACAACCACAGGAGTTGTCTGAATCTGTGTTAAAACAAGGCCTGTTCTCCCTTTTACTGAGCAGTTTGGTGCAGAATAACTTCCCTTTCTCTTGCATACTAAGACGCCAAAAGGCGCTTAGCCCAGGATGCGGTCAGGAGACAGTAGGGGAAAGGAATTCTCAGCGTGTTGACATGGAAACTAGTTGATTCTGGCAAGGTTGTTAATCCATTCCAGTTGGGCCACTGAATGTGTGATTGTGTTCTACAAGAAGCCTCATGTAACATAGTTCTGTAACGGTAAAAAGCATGAGCTGCTAGAAAAACTGCATTGCATCAGCACTCTCCCAAAAGCCCCAGCCTCACTGATCACGAGCTGTCATAGAACGCAATGATTCTACTGGCCCATTAAATCCAAACTGTAACCAATCACAAGAGAAAAACAAACCTGAAAAGGTCCACAGTTTATAATGTTCCTAGAAATATTGTAATTAGATTTGCCTTCTATACCTAGGCTTTTGCTTACATGCTCAAAAGGTTGTATAACATTTATCAGAAGTTGAAATTACCTATCAAAACATAAAGCATATAAATATAACTACAATAGCCAGTAAATATTTTATCTTTATGCAAGTCCCATAATGTAAAGTTTGTACTGACTCTGAAATGCATGTAAACCTATTAAAGTAAACCTATTAAAACATCACAATGACTCCAATTTATAAGTGAACTACCTGAATTTTAGAGACTGTAAGGGACTTACACTCACAGATTTCATAAACAGAGATGTCTGTACCCTCTCGTGTCCTATCCATATATCAAATTGCTGCTCTTAAGCACTTAGTAAACTACTAAAGATTTTTACATTGCTCTAAAACAAAAATAGATATATTATTTCTATAAAGGGCTTAGTAGTAAATATTTAAGGTTTAGGATTAAGAGGCAAAATTGAGATAATTATACACATACTTCCATAATAAGAGATAAAATTCCCACAAGTTCTTAGTGATAAAATCCAAATATCTTATTTTTTAAGAGGTATTTTGACTGATTATTTGAAAGGCAGAGGGAGAGAGGGTAAAGAAGAAAGATTTTTCATTTTCTGGTTCACTCCCTTATTATCCATGACAGTTGGGGCTGATCCAGCCCAAATTAGAACCAGAAATTCCATCTAGATCAAAATAATTTCTTTCCTCTTATTAAACTCTTCACTAACTCATAGGTCGTACAATAGCATCATTTTCTCCAAGAAGGTATTTTTGTTTTCTTTCTCATTTTTTTAAATTGACACATCGATTTTTCAGCAGCATGTTATTTAACTCTAAGATGTTGTAAATTGTTAAACTTCCTGTTATTAATTTTGTTTTCTGGCTTTTAAGCATATGTATAGTAATTGTTTAATGGACACTATCATATCCAGATGTGAAGATACAATGCAGTATACATCTACTTCCAAAACAAAGATGGACTCCCAATGAAATTATGTATCTGGATAATAGAATGCTGGACTGTATGCCAGTGTCTGTAATTACAATGTCAGGATACACTTAAATAGCAGACTAATGGACTCACGACTGTTCATGAAGGACTATACTATTGTAATAATATGGGGGAAATCAGTTGGGGTAAGGGGATTGGTGGAGGCTTTAGGGAAATCCCAGAACCTACGGAATTGTATCATAAAATTAAAAATAAAATGGAACAGAAAAAATGGTTCAAAAGAAAAAAAGAAAATGTTAGTGGTAGGACCAGTGCAGTAGCCTAAATATTAAATGATTAAATTCCTTGCTTTGCAGGTGCCTGGATCCTATACAGATGCAGTTTGTATCCCAGCTACTCTACTTCCCTTTCAGCTGCCTGTAAGTGCCCTGGGAAAGCAGTAGAGGATGGACCAAAGCCTTGAGTCCCTGCACCCACATGGGAGACCCAGAACAAGCTCCAGGCTCCAAACTTCAGATTGGTTTAGCTCCGGTCATTACAGCCACTTTGGTGGGTTAACCAGCGGATGGAAGATCTTTCGCTGTCTCTCCATCCCATTGTAAATCTGACTTTCCAATAAAAATAAGAATTTTTAAATGTTGGGGTAAAATTGAATTGAAAGAATTTATTTGTGACAAAAAAAGAAATTTATAAAGAATCTTTATGGAAAATGTGTGTTGTGTAAAATACTACATGAATTTCACAATTATTTTATACCACTTCTACATTTTAATTTACTCACATATTTTTTGGAATGACCCTTGTGAGGTGGTTAGCATAACTCTTGATACAGAAAGAGTATTTCCCATGTATACACTTTCTCTGAAATTAACTCAACCCTATATTCACCTCAGTACATGAAGAGTTGCACTACAGAGACATATTAGTTTCACTTACTTGCCAGAAACATTTTAGTATTCTTATTGTATTGATAATATGAAACTTAATCATACATGCTAATATTTTACTATATTCCAAGTAAAATGGTATTACCTTGTAAAATATACAGTGAATTAAAATAAACTTACGTGACTTAAATAATTTACAAACCACGGATCAAAGAAAATGTGTTAAATGCTGAGGATAGCTTAAATTTTTGTTGAACAAGGATTATGAACAACTCAGTAAGGTTTCTAACTTCAACTGTTCTTAATAAGTATTCCATTGTGAAGCTGCAGAAAGTTTGGTCTCTGAAAGCTATGCTTTCTAACAGTAATGAAACCTTAAGATAATGCAAGACAGGTAACATGTTTAAAATCCAGGTATTTTATTTTCAGTTCATAGATAAAATCAATTATCCTCCATTTAAGAATTATTCATATCTAAGAAAAGTCTTTGCTTTAATTACAGATTTTGTTTTTTGTTAGGAAAATGTAATGCTAACACAGGTTTCATATTCATTATTCTTAATTTGCCCAGATTGTTCCGAAACAGATATATAAAGGCAATGGTGCAATTACATATTTTTTTATGGATATAAAAAATTTAGTATCCAAATAAGATTATATTTTAATTCTATTTTACAGAACTTTTGAAACGCTTGTTTTTCATTTTATTAACATTATTATTATTATCATTTAATGATACAGTTCCATTGGCCCTCAGATTTCCCTTATTCTCTCAACCCCTCACTGAGTTCCTCTATATCATTACTGTAGTATAGTTCATCATACACAGCCATATGTCCATCACTGCGGGCATGGACCATGGCAGAGAGTCCAACATCCTATTGTGAAGATATAGTAAACAGTTTCATTGGGAGTTCCTCTTTGTCTGGAAGTAGAAATGCATAAAGCATTGTATCCTCACATCTGGATATGATAGTCTCCATTACAGTTACTATACATTCCCTTAAATGAAAAGCCACAATATAAAATCAACAGGAAGAAAAATAGAAAATTAATAACACCATGAAGTTCAATAACATGCTACTGAATGACTAATATGTCACTGAAGAAATGAAAAAGAAAATCAAGAAACTCCTTGAAGTATGCTACACTGTGATCTATTAGTCATTGAAAAATTTAATGACAAAGTGTTTTGAAGAGATGATACTAAAAAAGTCAAAATTGGTGACATATGTTTTCACTGATCTTTTTTGGTGAGATATGTCTCCTATAGACAGCAAGTCCCAGGATTGGGAAGACACCAGGTATCCTATATACCTAGGTTGTTGGTGGTTGTGATCTTGCTGGAACATGTTGGCCGTTAGGTCTGAGGGTCACACAGAACTATTTTGACCTGAACAATGCCGTAGTTGGTATTATTTTCCTGTGGGACCAGTGTCATGCATGGAATTCTGCAAGTTCTTGCTGAGTTCAGCACATGCACAGCTTCACTCTTGTCCCTACAATCTTAAAGCACTTGCACACTGTACAAAATGGTGCCTGATGTGCCACTACTAGAGTTTTTAATCTGCTGGCTGCCAGGTCTGAGGGCTACCCAAAGGTGTTTTGAGCAGAACCTGTAGGATGTCACATTGTTGCAGTTCACTGAGCCAGAAATGAGTTCACTCCCAACACCGTGTACGTGCAATCCTGCCCCTTTCCTCCTTCAACAAAATGACACCTAATTTGACTCTAGGGGGCAGACTAGGTTGTGAAACCCACCCTGTTCCCCCACTACCTGTCTGGGACCTGCCACTCTGTGTCTGCTCCTGGTCAAATCAAACAGACCATCAAGATGGGCAGTTCTTTGTCTGACTTCACCTCCTGAGCTCCTGATAAATGTCCCTTCCCACCTGAAGTTCCTGCTGGTGCTGCAACTCAGATCACTACTTGCTGGATGCCACTAATTATCAGTCACGGCAGCACCACATTGTTGTGTCCACTGCTTTTCTGTGTCTGTCAGTCTCCAGGGACCCTTCTGCTGTTGTTTTGTCCTCCCCTGCTTGCTGGAATGTGCCCTCTCAACTTTACTTTGGCTAATGTTTTTCTGTCTGTTTATACATGTCCTTACCCTATTCCACTTTCTTGATCCTCTCCGATTAGATATTCTTAAGAAGCCTTCTAGCAGTATTTTTTTTTTAAACTCAAGGGATCAACTTTGATCCATTTCTCATGCCTGATGTTGATGGGATATGTGTGATTTTAAAGGAATGTTTAATAATTTGTGTTTTATGTCGCAATTAGCAAGACAAAAAATGAACATATCAGAAAATTTGATGAATCAGTGTTCTATGCTGATGTGCCTTGGATAATAGATTTGCCTTTTCTGTGTTTTTAAAATCCCAAGTATTATTTCTATATTCAAATTCATTTGATTTCATTTGTTTGAAAAGCATTGGGGCAAATGAGAGAAAGAAAAAAAAACGAGAATGAATCTTTCATCTGCTAAACCAGGACAAAACCAGGGACATATAACTCAATTTGGGTCTCTTACGCGGGTACCTGGGCTGGTATGCTTGAGTCATCTGCTTGCCAGGGTGTCTATTAATAGGAAGCTGGATTGGAAACGAATGTGGGACTCAATTTGATCTGAGGACATCTCTAGGGGTAGCTTAATTGCTGTGCCACAACACCCACCCCTTAGATGTCATTACAGCAGATGGCACACCCTTTGGGTCACTCTCTGGTTCTTCTACCTGATTGTCAACTATTTACATGTTATTAAGCAATCAATCCAAGGATCAGGTACTAAGTCAATGGCACCAATTTAGCTTTAAAATTTTAAAAAATAATGATGCACTTAACATTATCTTTAAGACAACCATGAAATGAAGTTCATGTCCTATGATTAGATTCAGATAACCAGATCTAATGGAAATTCATAAGTCATCTAACAGTGCCCCTGTGCTCTTCAACAATTGGTTCAAAAAGCACCAATGTGATATAAAAACCTCTTCAAAGAACTCACAGAGAATCGGCCATGCACTGAGGAAAGTGCCAAAGAGGCTACAGCTACTTGTCACAGATTTTCTCCCTCTGATATTGAAACTGTCAAAAATCCTTTCCCCTTGAAAAACCATAAGTTCCTCTGAATTGCTTGAAAATTATTGGGAGAATTCAGGGGGACAGTTGAAAAGTCCAGTTTGGTGGGTGAAATAGATCTTCTGGTAACATTGTATCATGATCAATTACCCCAAATTTCTCTTGAGTGGTGGCAAGGCAAGTGGGTAGGAGAAATGATTTATAGAACTGTTTAACAGGTGTCATGCTGGGTGGGTAGTATCTATGGGATATATCCATGGAGGGGAAAATAAAATCAATTCTGTAATGAAATATTTGGCTGTGGCTGGGAAAAGAAATTCTAGAATTAGAGTTCCCTTAGACATTCAGTAAGAAGCTGGGGAGATGATGTACTCATTCTAAAGGGGCTGGGCTGGGGAGCACAACTGTTACTAGCACTCTTTAAAAAGCCAGCTAAAGGAACAGGCAAAGTTACTAACTAGAAAATTGAACAACATGAAAATAAGAAACCCAAATCAAAACTTGAGTCCTAACTCCCAACTTAACTGCAAGCCTAAATTTTATCCTAATTTCTCCTGATCAACTCACTGCACCCATCATATTACTTAATAAATCATTTGATTCTTCATGCTACTGATTGCCTCATGTATAAGGGAGGGTAAAGCTAAGATTTTCTTTCAAAGTTCAGCTGATAGGTCTCACATCTCTTTGATCTGCTCCTATCATAAAAGAAAGAACACCCTAATAATCTCAAAAAGATAATCATGCTTAACAGTTGGTATTATCGGAAAGTTTTCCCTTTACAACAGATTTTTATTAAGTGAAGCAAAGGAATGTATTCTGCAGCAACCCCAAACTGTATGTCCAAAAGAAATGTATTCTTATAAAAAGCACAGTGGTAGGTTGGAGCAGTGAAAATAGCACTGAACAGGAAGTCCTGAAACAACTTACACCTCCATGACCAGTGAGTCACACAGACTATCATAGCCAGGGAGCTGACCGAGCAAGCAAACAGACCTTAAGTAGTCACTTACCGATTTTCTGCTAAGCTTGTCTTTGATAGAACTGCAGTTTAGTCTACAAATAAATGCAAAATGACTTAATGCCCAATATTCATAATTTAAATATCATCTAGTAGACTTCATATTTTTATCCTTTGTTATTTTTTTTTCACTTTTACCCTTTTCAGAATTAAGAAGTGGGGAAATTGTGGAATTTTATGAAAAAGAACCTATAAAAACAAGTATTTAAAGGACTAAAGATGTGTTCATCTTTTTTTTTTTATGAAGAGTGGTTAATCTCCTTTTATTTCTTTTGGCACTCAAGCAGATATTAAGTAGTTAGTTTTAAATCTTTTATGTTCTTATATCCAAAAGATTTATATCAAAGCCTAGTGTTTCAACTGAGAACATTGAAATACTCTGAATGATTGGAGTCCCTTCGCCACTGTTGTAATTCAATTAGAAAAAATTGGCCATCCTTTAACATAACAACTCAAGTCAGAATTTTTCTTTTGATCAAAATATCTTAAACTCAGTGCAATAACAAAGACATAAGATTTCTCTAACTTGTCGAGATAGCACATTGTTCATTTTACAATATCACTTTCAAAACTTTTCTTTCTTAAACAGCATATAAATATCTTAAGTTAATGTGATTAAATACCATGTGGTAGTTATGTCTATATTTTGTAATAAAATATTTTTCATTCTAAAAAATTTGAAAAACAAAATCTATACTGTACAAAAAGGAAAATGAAAACTATTTCAAACTTCAACTCCAGAAGGCAACAACATACAAACATACAAACTTTAGGAATACCTAATTTCTTTTTCTAATTTGATGAATGTTAACAACAGAGTATATGTATTCCCAGAAAAAATATTATAAATTTTATAACATGTTATCAATATCTTATTAATAAAATTAAAATCCAAGTTCAGTATACCCTGAATGATTTTCTTAACTTTTACTTCCTTTTTTCTTAACTTCCTTAATTTTGCCTTTTTCAGTTTATGCAAATCACATCTCACATTCATTAATGATTACTTTTCTGTGTGCGCATATAATCATGAATGGATGTAACTAATATGTATCAACACATTTACACTGAAAGTATAGAGGGTTTTTTTATGTCCTAGTTATCAGGATCTGCTTTTAGTATTTCTCATTCAACAGTATCGTTTCAGAAAGGTCTAAGCTTTTCCTGTGTTCCTCAGTAATGCACCTTCACTCCATGTCTAACGGTGCTAGTTCCCCTGTACTTTCTGCCATCCTCACTGTTCTACAATAACAACCTATTGTTACTCAGATTTCCCTGACTACCCCTGAAATGAATATCTTTTAGGCTTGTTAGGATTTGCTTTGTTTTTGTTGTTGTTAGGCCTTTTGCTAAGATCAAGTGTAGTTCTTATCAGGATTTGCTTTTGTGACAGTTTTATCTTTAATCAATCCTTCATCTCATTTTTGTTCATTTGCAATCCTTCTTTGAATATAACAAATATTAAGCCATCTGTCCAATACTGAAAGCCTCTAAATCTCGGTCTTCATCAGTTTTGCTTTTGGTGTCTATAGCTAAGTATCTTTGTTTCTAGGCATCTGTGCTTCTGATTCTTCAGAATGATGCTTCTTGACTTCCCCTCCACAAAATATTTCTCAGAGACTCCTGTTTGATTTTTATTGTTGCTGTAATTTTGATGTGAAGAACACAGAACGCCTTTCCCTTTCTCCTGTTTACTAAAATGTAAGCATGTGAACTGTTCTTGACCCCACTCCCTAAGCACTTGAGTTCTGACTTGTCACTCATCACAGTGGCAGGTGGATATGTTAGGATTCTATAACACACTGTTCCACCTCAGATGTGCTTTCTATCTGAGGATCAGTTTTATGACTTGTAATTCTTTTATTTTATTTCAGATCAGGTCTCATCCACACCCCAACATGACTATCAGTGGGTAGTGCTATATGTCCAGGGACTGGATTTTCAGGGTGAGAATTGGAAACACCACTTTCCCTCCTCTTCCTTCCAATCCCCACACACATACTTCTTTTTCCTAAACTTGTTCCCTGCATCTAGCTCTACCTCTTTTTAGCTCCATTCCAAAAATTTAACCAGTTCACTTTGGAGAGAAGATGTGGCAAACAACACTCATGGTGACACAAAACTCAATAATCAATAATAAAAGAGTAATACTTTTGAAAGCAAATAACTAAAACAAAAACGACAGAGCCACTCATCTTTCTAGACACCTACATTCTTAGGTGCACGTGCACACACTGTCAGTGGAAAGAATAAGGATCTCACGACTTGATGAGTCCACTATTCATACTCTGCCCAGGAATCACTCTTTCATATTGATTAGGCCTGTTTCCCAATATGACAACCAGGTTTTATAATTTTATTTTATTTTTTAATATTCTGTAACTATGTCAGCAGGAAGCTAGCAGAAGTCATATTTGGAAGTATCAGGGAATCCCTTACCAGGATTTTTTAATTAATGCATAAAATATTTACTCATATTTTACTCCAGATATTGATATTCTTCAGTAAAACCTATGGGACTACTCTCCATTTCTAGATATAAAAAATAAATGAGATAAGAAATGCGAAACAACTGAGACCATGTAGTAAGTTTGATATTGTAAAAACACAAAGATATGGCCTGGCGTGGTAGCCTAGTGGCTGAAGTCTTCATTTTTCATGCGCCGGGATCCAACATGGGTGTCAGTTGTAGTCCCAGCAGCCCCATTTCCCATCCAGCTCCATGTTTGTAGCTTAGAAAAGCAGTCGAGGATGGTCCAAAGACTTGAGACCCTGCACCTGTGTGGGAGATTCAGAAGAGGCTCCTGGCTCCTGGCTTTGGATCGGCTCAGCTCTGATGGTTGTGGCCATTTGGGGAGTGAATCAACGGACAGAAGATCTTCCTAACTTCCCTCCTCTTTGTATATCTGACTTCCCAATAAAAATAAAATAAGTATTTAAAACACAAACACAAGGTTAGGGCTTGGTGCAACAGCCTAGTTACTAAAGTCCTCCACTTGCATGTGCAAGTATCCCATATGAGCACAGGTTCATATCCCAGCTGCTCCACTTCCAATCTAGCTCCTTGCTTTTGGCCTGGGAAAGCAGTAGAGGATGAACTAAAGCCTTGGGATCCTGCACCTATGTGGGAGACATAAAAAGTTCTTGCTCCTGGCTTGCTTCGGATCAGCTCAGATCAGGCCATTGCAGCCACTTGGTGGATGGAAGATCTTTCTCTTTGTAAACCTCCCTTTCCAATAAAAATAAATAAATCTTTAAAAACACAAGGACATTATCAGAGCGCAGTCCCTGTAGGTGAGCACAAGAACCAAAGCAAGGAGCAGCCCAGAGCAGGCTAGGTTACAGAACCTGCCAGCATACTTATGAGTCAGGTCTGGGGGAAGGCCAGGCTGGGCTAGTTCACAAACCCATGTGCTTATCTGAGAACCAGCATAGGATACAGGACAGGTTGGGCCTGGCCATATCACCAGTGGATTCACATTAGGGCCTGGACTGGAGGCTGAATGTGCTGGATTGGGCAGCAGCTATAGCCAGTTTTAGCTAAAACTGGGGGCAGTCCAGGTCAGACTAGGCTAAAGCACCCTCCAGCAAATGCTCAGGTTAGATAGACCATACAAGACTGGGCCACAGCACCCACCACCACATGCAAGACCAGGGCGGGGGGATAAGCCTGGTAGGGGAGTAGTTGGGTCACCCCTGCTGGGCCACTATTCATGTTGGGAAGCTTGAGAGCTAGAACTGGGGCAGACCAGGCTGGGAAGGGCTATACCACCTGTTGGCCTACATGTGAGCTGTGTTAGGGGGAGAGCCAGACTGGAATAACTGATTGTATCCACTTGTATAAGCATCAGCCAAATAAAGGCAGGCAGGTTGGGTTTTGCCACAGCATCAATAGGCAAGTGCTGAGACTAGGGGCAAGTCCTGTGGAGCTAGACCACAGAACTACCTGCAGAGTGCAATGTCTGGAGCGGAGAGCAGGTACAGTGGGAAGGTTGTGGATTTAACTCTGATGGGCTGCAACTGCCACTGGTGAGCAGGCCTAGCTGGACAAATGGTGGCACTCACTGGCATGAATGTGAACTGGAGGGTGAAGTCAGTTGGGTTGAGTTAGGTTTCAATGCCCAATGCTGTATATGAGATCTCAATAGGATATGGGGCAGACAGGAGCAGTTCACTATACATTCTGGCAGGCACAAGAACTAGAGCTAGGGGGTTGGTCCAGTGGGGGTTATTGGGGGTTGTTCTGACTGGGCTGCAGCTTCCCCTGGTGTACATGAGGCCTTAGCATGTGTTAGGCAGGGCTGGGCTGGGCTGCAGCACCCATTGGTTTGCTCAGGTTGAAAGGCAGAACAAACTGCCCCAGTGAAACTTGACAGCAAATTTCTGGACCAATGTAGTCCTGGAGGTAGACTATGAAACCAAATTAACTTTGGAAGGATTTCCTCATCCTTGGAGCACCGATATCAGTAGCATCACAGAACTATTGAGACCACATGAGTCAAAACTACAAAAAATGCTTCACAATGGGGACCTTGGGATGAAGTCTGGTGGCAGCTCCCTATCCCCTGGGTAATATAGCAGTTGGGAGGCTGGGCATGGTTTCTCCTCTTGTATCCCTCTCTTCCCCTTATATGGGAAGAAGAAAAAAAGTGTGTAAACAATGGTCTTACCCACTATATCTTGATCCTTGACCCTTCCCACCCTTATCAACTGTGTAAAGATCATCAATAACAAAAATAATTCAACAATAAATCATGAGGATAGGTTTTTGATACCTGTATGTCCTATCAGAGAATCGGTTGAACTCCTAGCTCCTTTTCCAATCTCAGTTTCCTGCTAATTCACAACCTAGGATACAACAAGTGGTGGCTTAACTGTGTGAGACACCCAGATAGAATTCTAATCTCCTAGCTTCAGCTTGTTACAGCTCTGGCTATTGCAGACATTTGGGGAGTGAACCAATGCATGAGGTCTTTAAGTTTCTGCCTGACATACACTCACTCACTCACTCTCTCTCTCTCTCCCCCACCCCGTTTCCCTTCCTCTATCTGTTCTAGAAAAAGTAAACAGTAAAATTAGTAAGAAATAGAATCCTATCAAATAAGGAGGAATTGTAACAAGAGGAAGAAGTGTAAGCAAGTAGACATCAATTGGGCCAGTGATCAATAAATGTGAATTAATCAAAGAGCTGTGTTGGCAATGTTCTACAAAGTATTTGTAGGTATGGTAGAATATTACTCTCATAATTAGGTTATTCTAAATTGAAAAGAAGTGATTAGTGTCCCTAATTAGTTGACTTTTAATTATACCTGATCCCATCTCATGAGGCCTTCAAATCTAGGCTAGACACCTAGACTTTAAATGAGAAAGGCATAGAGTGGGATGAAAGTAAATGAATGTGCTGAGACCTGGCCTGTGCATGGAGTGGCCACCAATAGAAAAAGGAAAGCAAATTAAACTGCAGCAATAGAGACCAATGCCAGGTATATGAGCTACTACAACAAAAAGGGTTCCGCTAACAGAACAAATGAGCTTGCAAAAGGAACCTGAACCTAAAATGAGGACAGAACATACCACACCCTCATTGCATCCTGGAGACCCTAAGCACAGGCTCCAGCTAAGCCTCCCTGAGACTCCTGACCAAGGGGAATTATGAGATGGTAAACATGTGTTGTTAACCATTAGGCCTTTGGTGATTATGTCTTGCTAACAATAGAAAACTACTACAAGCACTAATTCCAGTGCTTAGTAATTAAATCAGGTAAAATATGTAAAGCTCCTTAACACAGATATTGCTGCAGAGTAGCTGGTTATTAAACAATTCCTCTTACATCAGCATTATGTGCCATTTTTCCCACGTGGGACAAAATAAATATAATGTAAGGAAAAGATTTCATTATTGACACTAAAATAAAGAGAAAGGCTGCAGGGCTTAGCACTGTCCACTTGTTCTCTATCACATGATTCTGCAATGTAGGCTGTGGGGCTGCCATAAATACAAAAACGAGTTACTTTTGATGCAATTACAGCAAAGGATGAATATGTTTATGAAGTAAACGTTGAGGCTTTATGGTGATATAAACTAATGAACTCGTTTTGCTGCAGGTTTTTTGTTTCCTCTATTTCTTTTCCATACCATGAACTTTCACATTTTCATCCATGCTGTATCAGTTTTCTAGGCTTTCATAACATGTCACCATAAATTGGGTGGCTTAAACAACAGAAATCTATTTTTCTTATGGTTTAGGCAGAGTCAGAATCAAGATTTAAGCTAGTTGGTTCCTTCTTGAAGTTGTGAGTAAGAAAATTATTCCACACAAAGAATGTCAGAAAGAGAGGCCTTTCATCCATTGGTTTACTTGCCCAAACAGCCACAGCAGCCAAAACTGACTTAATCGAAAGTTGGAATCCAGGATTTTCTTTCTGGGGCGTCCACATGGATACAAGAACCCATGGCTTTGGGCCATCTTCCACTAATTTCCAGGTCACAAGCACTGAGCTAGATTGGACGCCGAGCAGCAGCCAGAACATGAACCCCTATGGGATGTGAGCACCACAGGTAGAGGCACTCTACCACTCCCTGCCATGGATCCTGTACTTCCCAGGTGGTTCTGCAGTCTGGCCTGAAAGGACTTGTCCCTAGTCCCACCAATGCTGTGACAAAGCCCATATTTACTCTGACTGATGCATGTACCAGTGGATATGGTTGCTTAGCCCAGCCTGGCTCTTCTCCTAACCTAGCTCACATGCAAGCCAATGAGTCTTATAGCCCTACCCAGCCTGGTCTACACCAAGGGCAGTATTCATGCTCACAAGCGGGAGCAGTGGCCCAGCAGGGAAGTTCTTGTAGCCCCGCTAAAAGTATCATCCTGCATCCTGGGGAATGCTGCAGCCCAGACTGACTTGTCTGACCTAACCTCAGCATTCACTGGTGGGTGCTACAATCTGACTCAACCAGGTATGTTCCTAGTCTCAGTTCATGCTGGTGGGTGTTGTAGCCTAGCTCAGCCTGGACAGCCCCCAGCTCTTGCCCTAATGTTAAGTGGCTGGTGTTGTAATCCAACCCAGCCTCTCCTGCATCCCTTCCTGGTTCTCACATTGGCCTGTCCCAAGGCCTGACTCACACCTTTGTCAGCGGGCATTGTAACCTGGTTCAGCCTGGCCTATTCCCAACCTTAGCACACATGAATGTAGGTGAGATCCATGGTCATCCCTAGCTCAGCCTTTCGCCACTCCCAGCCATCAATTAAACCAGCTGATAGGGCAGTCCTACAGGCACAAATCCCTCACAGCAACTAATGCCAGTCACAGTTCCTTCCTATGCTGGTTAATGCCATGGCCCAGCCTGACTCGGTCCACCCCTTGCTCTGACTCTCACTGGTGGATGCTGCTGTAGAGCTCTGCCAGATAGGACCTCCAGCCATGGCTTTCATGTGTACAGTAGAAGGTGACTGATACCAACAAGCCCAGTTCAGGTCTCCCAGGTGGGTGGGTGTATTGATTTGGCCCCAAAAAGCCCTCTGATTTTTCTCCTCAAAACCACCCAGTATCAGCCTCCTTGTTTACCTGCCAATCCAGTGACTTGGTTGGTTGAAGTCCTCCTGAAGTCACTCCTCAGCAGTCCTCCCTCCCATACATCTACAGATCCCTCCCTCAGAGCAATCCATCCCCCTTGCCCATGAACGTGCAGATCCCTGAGCCCAGTCATCCAACAGTGTGCTGTGCTGTCCTGGGGCACTGCTCACCTTCTCAAAGCCCATGCTCACTTGGGCACAGGTCACCAGACCCTGTCTGCAGGCATGTAAGCAACTGCCCATGCCAAATCTGAAAGCAGAAAGAAGGAGGAGGAGGAGGAGTAAGAGGAAGAGGAGAAGTGGGAGTAGGAGAAGAAGTGGAGGAAGAGGAGAAAGAAAAGAGGAGGCGGAGCTGGCAGCACATCTATGCTAGCACTCTGGTATATTTAACACAAATTTGGCATTAACTAGGCCCATGATGCCTGCCAGCTATTAACTGTTTTTTTTTTTCCCAAGCAGTGTTAACACTTGCCTAGGTACAATGTAACCATCTTAGTTTCACTTTTTTCTCCAGACTTTTTAAGCAACTCCCTTCTGCTTTCTCAATGATTTTTTTCTGTTTCGCTGAGTTGACAGAAAGGATGAAAACCAGCATCCTTTCACACGTATCAACATCCGTATAAGCCTGCACCTCTTGGTCCTGTCTGCATCCAGCCGTCTGGCTGTCTAACCCAGTCCCTCATAGCACCAGTATCTTATCTCATGTTCTCAAGGGTACACCTGCAGCAGTTCTCTTTGCTCTCGTCTCAATTATCCATTTGCTTTTCTCTGTAGCATCATAATACATTTTTTTCCATCTTCCTGCCTCATCCTATCTCCCTTACTGAGTCTGCCTTATATCTCTGTCTCCTAAGGTCTTTGTATCTTTATCACTTCTTAATCATCTGTATATCTTCTTCCAAACTCTGTCTCCTCTTGCTATGCAACTCCTGTTGAAACTTTTAAATGTCTATCTCTACTGAAAACTAGACTGAAGGTTGCTCTCCTCTTCCACATGTGGTAGGATGGGACAGTTCATCAGTCAGCGCTGGCTGGTGAATACTCCTGAAAGCCTGAGAGTCTGCCTGTGACTTATTTTTGGAGACAGACTTGATCAACTCGCAATATCTGAAGTCTCCAGTGAGGTCTATCCCAAAACTCTAAGGACTTGATCTCTATGGATTCCCCTGCTGAGAGGTCAGATGGTCAGCACCCCAGGAGATGGCCTTTGAGGGATATTCCTGAGCTGTGGTGTGTCTGAATACCACAAGTCTGACTCCCAGCTGGAGTCACCTGCAGTGGAGAGCTCTCCCGAGGTTCTGGAAATCCTCTAGAGGCCCTCCAACAGGTTCTTAATCATTTCCATCTACTGATGTGAGGAGTCCGCTCCTCCTACTCACAGCCTGGAAAAAATGAACAGTTGATGTTTGCGCCAGGAGATCTGGTTTAGATCCAACATCACATACCCAGCCTGGAGGCCTGATGAGCATCCTTTACCATCATCATGAAGATGCCCACAGCTGTCAAGGTAGCTGGGAAGTGACACTGGGTCCAAAACAACCAACTGACGAAGGACTCTTCTCAGGAACCAGGTGGACAGAGAACCATCCAGAAACTGATGTCAGGCCAGGACCGGTTTAAAAGTAAACAAGAAAACCTATTCTACTGGTTTCCACAGTAAACTTCCTTGTTTACTGTCCGGGAATGGGATGAATCACTTATTGGTACTAGCTTCTAAAACTCCTGAGCTTCTAAAAAACAGTTGAGAACAAAAAATAAAAGTAGATTGAAATGTTCAACCACTTCCCTCCTGAATGACACATTGTAAGATAATTACACAAATATCAATTATTAAATATGGTAAGTTCTACCATTTGATCTCATAATATATTTGTATCTAAACTCTGTCTGGTTTGCATTTCATATTGCCTGGGTGGACTTAAAAAGTAATGGAAGAGGTTAAAGCCCTGGGAATTCTGTTGAACAATGAGAAGATTTAGCTGTATAGTGGTAAACAGTGCTATCTCCTTCCCCTCTTTGTAGACTAAAGCACACAGGACCTAGTCAACTCCCACCTGATTACTTTCTGAAATGCAACCACCAAATAAAACAGTGAACAATTACCACAGAGAAATCCGACCACTGTGAAGTAAATTCAGAAAAATATACAGTCAACTCGAGATAGTGTGTGCCAAGTCTCAAATCCACATACCAGCTTGGGAGGTGAAAAAACAAAATACAGGCAAAGGAACTGTTCCAAATCAGCCAAATCTAAAGTAGTGCTGAATTAATTCTCAATTTGACTAATTGCTTCATTATACCATCATTAGAATGCATTAGTATCGTAAAAAAAAAAATACCCCACTAAACCATGACAGTTTAATTGCCAAGACAGTCTTCAGAAATGAGCACATATGTAAAACAGTGAATCGCCAATTACTTGTACCTACCACCTGTTTCCCAGAAATGAGATGAATATTCTACCCAGACACTAACTTACCTCTTGCCAGTCCCTACCAAATACACCAGGGTGCTCTCTCCGTGGAATAGCCGGTACTTTGTCACTGTGTTGAACTTTCTTATTTTCATGTAGCAGGCCCCCAATTGATTTCTATCTCCTGCCCAAGTGAAGAATCCTCCTGATCCCACAGTGACACACAAAGGGTTCCAGGCTCTCCAATATCAAACTAACAAGCCAAAGACTTGAAAAAAACAAACTTAGGCCAACTCAACACCATTACCTACTAAGTATCACCCATGAAATAATTGTTTCATCATTCTAAGCCCCATTGTCATCAGTTGCAAAGACTTTTTTCCTGATTGCTTAGATATGTTAAAGTATGCTAGCTTGTCTCCATGTTTCTAAAAATATCTAGTTTTAACATTTCACTTAATTGAAACAAAAAATGTCTGACTTGTCTCTGCCCTAGGTGGCTCATCTTACTACTAAACCAGAATAAGATGCCCTGGGATGGAATTATGTCTCTCTTGCTGAGTGCTCTTGTAAAATATTTATCCTTTTAAGTGTAGATAATATTTTCTATTATGTAAAACTCATGTCAATGTTATACAAACCTTTTGGAGATTATGTAAGAAATGCTTTTATTATAATTGTTTAAAATAAAGTGATGTTAAAGTAACTCATTTTGATACACTCATGCAAGAGATAATACCAAGATCTTTACTATAGTGCAAGTCTTCTTTGTGTAACATACTGCGAATTATTAAGTTTGAGCTTATTCTAGAATACCACTTAGTTTATTACAGAGAAGTTGTTTCACCATTTCTAAAAAACATAATGCTTAGAATGTGGTTCAGAATTTGGAATTTTTTTGTTTCATTCAAATTTTAGTAAGTGGGCCTCAAATGATGACTCAATTAATTAATTCTCACTTTGCAAGCACCGGAATCCCACATGGATGCCAGTTCATGCCCAGGCTGCTCCAGTTCACATCCAGCTCCCATAGCCTTGGGATTCTGCTCCTGGCTTTAGATCCACTCAGCTCCAGCCACTGCAGTCATTTGGGGAGTGCGTCAGAAGATGGAAGATCTTTCTCTGTCTCTAATTCCCTCTATAAATCTGACCTGCCTTTTCAATAAAAATAAATAAGAACTTTTGGAAAAAATTTTAGTATGTTAAAAAAAATAGCACCTACCACATTGCATCTATTATCCATAATAGGCTTTGGAGGCAACAATGAATCAGGTATGTTAAGACACTTGCTAAAAACTGTGTGAATATACCAAACAGCATAAACAAAGTCTACAAGCAAAAATATTCACATTGCTGTCTTCCTGCTTAATGATTTCATATTTGATATAATCATTACAGGAGCTATGATTTTTTCCAAGATTTTGTGGAGTTTCTGGTGAGGAATTATAAACTGGTCATTGATTTTTCTTATTGAAATAGCTGTATGTCAATAAAAGGACTCATACCCACATGGGTATTTTATTTTTTCTTCCTGTCTTCCTAGAGCTCAGTGTGAATCAGATAACCATACATTCCCCATCTAATGCAAGACTAGCTTCTCATCCTATTATCTGTTTCCCTATCCCTACAATATCTTTTTAGAAAAAGTAAGAACTGACTTTATTATAACTATCAGATAGGTACTATCTGCTCAAAAAACAGTATAGTATAGCAGAGGCATCTTATTTCAAGAACTCACTTTTTATCACTTCTTTAAAGTTCATTTTTATTAAAAATGCAGATTTACAGAGAGAAGGACAGAACAAAGAACATATCGCTGGTTCATTCACCAAATGCCCTCAACAGCTGGGCATGAAACGATATGAAGCCAGGAGCCAGGAGCCTTCCACAGGTCCCCCAAGTGGGTGCAGGAGCCCGGGGCTGTGGCCCAGCCTCTTCTGCTTCCCTAGGGTATAAGCAGGGAGCTTGATCTGAAGTGGAGCAGCTTGCAATGTGGAGGATTAGCCAGTTGAGTCACCCTATCCTCCACTTCTATAATTTCTGTTACAAACTGAAACATGCTCAGAATGTATCAAATAATAGAAGGTAAAGTATTTCCTTATCACGAAATGACATTTCAGAAAAGTGAATGTGAGGTAGAGTGTCACATACAGTTCACCCAAAGAAAGTCTTCTTTAGATTTTTAGTAGTTGGAAAGGAAGAGGATCAAGAACACTGGAAAAGTCAAAAGAATGAACACAGGAAAGGAAACAACACTTACTAAGAACCTACTTGGTGTCAGGTGATATATTAGAATTTTAAAGACATCGGTATCTTAGAAGTGATTTCTGTGAAATATACAAAGGTAAACTGTTGGTAAAGCAATTTGAATAAGGATTAATTAAAAATGACATCAGCTATACACTGGATTTGAAACAATGAAATCAATGAAATCAAAACTAATGTGCCTTCATTTCTACATATAAATAAAAATGCATTGGCCTTTTTTTCCTTCTACCTCTGTTTTCCATATAAGAACTGGTCGCTGTCACAAAGCAACGTATTCCCTATAAATAGAGAGATTTATAAAGAGTTTCATTTATTTTCAAAATCATGTTTCATTTATAATTTTTAGCAAAAAACTATCTATTTTAATTAGTTGAAAACATTCCCAGATGTTGCCGCTGGATACTACATGTGTCATAAGCCCACCCACTATGCTTAGAGATGATTTTTCATTCAGGATGTAATAAGGCTCACACTTTCATTAACTCTGTTTAATGGCATTAATTATGATGGATTTTATAGTCTCTCACATGCCATTTTTTTTCTCATTGTCATCTAATCAAACATTAGGATCCATTGCTAAAATACAGTAAATATCTGGTCAAGATACATTTAATGAACACAAATCTTGTTGCAGCAAATTAAAAGACAGAAATAATTCATAGTGTCCCCACCATCTTAAGGCATTAGGGAACATTTAAAGTATTTGGCTCATTTTTGGCTGTTTTATACATAAATACCTACATTCATCCTTACACCTATGACTAATATATTGGCCTACATGCAACTAAACTATTTAGATAGTAAGCTTCATTATGTAGACTTATTCATCCTCAACTAAGCATGTTTTTCCTTTCCTTTATGAATCCTAAGCATTTATCAGGAAAAAAATAAATTATTAGAAGCAAGAAAATTATCAAATTAGAAATGAGAAACAGTGAACACATTCATCATAAAATGATCTCTCAGTGAGTTTTATTTGTATGTCATTAATGAAATTAATTGTTTCAACTAAAGCATATCCAAGAACATATCCTCCCTTTGAACACAATTTACTTCACAGCCAATTGTGCTCAGTGTTTCTCCCAAATATTTTGATTGACAATCTTACTGCAGTGTCCATTTCCTTATGAATCACCTTTTGTAAATCTCTGGCAGAACAAATTAGCATGATTAATGTAAATTACTAATTAATTACAATGCATACTGATGTGTTTTTTCTTCACGCAATTTTGTAAAGGTAAAAGTAACATGAATTACTATTTATGAATCAACAATGATTTGTAAGTCTAAAGTTAATTTAAATAGTGCTAACAAGTAATTTCACAGTTAGGGAGCACAAGCTAAAGATTCAGGAATACAGACAGGTTATACTTCTAATTCTTACAATGCTTTAAAATACCCTTTTCTCAACCAAATCACGAGAAACAGGTCAACGGAAAAGTTGCCCCCCAAATTACACTTATCTGTACACTATATATTATCTTGCACACTCAAGCATGTAATTTACATGTAAATTTTGCACCAAAATAAAGTTTTTAGTCTGTGTTTTCAAATACGATTTTTGTTTTATTTTTTATGATGTTTACATAGTTGGTTAAGGTGGGAAGGGTCAAGGATTAGGGAAAAGTGGATGAGACAATTGTTCACAAATCTCCTTCATCTTCTTTTTCCTATATCTGTGGGAAGGGGAGAGATAAGCTACATCCAGCCTCCCAACCATCACAGTGCCTGGGATGGGGAGCAGCCACCTGATGTCAGCCCAGGACCACAGTGTAGAGCATACTCAAAGGGTTCTACTCAACTGGTTTCGATAGCTATGAAATGCTGTCAATCTCACCACTGAACGGGTGAGAAAATACTGTCCATTGGCTGACAAAGTTCTCCTTAGAATCTCCAGGTGCCTAGATATTTGTGTCAACACCTGGCTGGGGTAGTTGACCAATTTGTTTTGCCCTCCATCCTCTGCTATGGTACCACATGTCCTCTGCAGGCCCCAATGGACTGCTACATCTTTCAGGTGCATCTGGATGTGCCATCCACTGCTTTGTCTGAGCCACTGAGGAGGTCCAGTTCAGACACAAGCATTCCACTGCAAGTACAGTGGCCTTGTCAACCAAAGTCCCTCAGAAGTCATTTCTCACTTGCAACATATACCCTCAGTGGCCCTCACTCCCATATATTCCCTTGCCCCATTCCCTGTTTAATCCACAGTCCCTGCACCTGGAAGCACATGGAGTACCCTATCCAAATGGTGCTTGTCTGAGCCAGCCCAAGCCAGGGTGGGGGCCCATAGCTCCAAATCCCCCTACATATCTTTAAAAAGTGAAATGAAATAATAAAATAAAATTTAATAAAACAGAACAGGTGCCTACGCTGGCACACTGGTATAGTTACACAACTTGGCACTATGCAGGTCCAGGATGCCCACCAGCTACTGGATGTTTTTCTCCCAGCTATGTAACACTTGCTTAGGTACAAGGCAACCTAGGCCATTTTCTACAGCTGGGAAATCTGTTTTAAAAAATGACTTGAGGGACTGAGCTAAGGTGTAGTTCATAAAGTTGGTGCTTGTGGTGCCTGTTCCAGGCCTGGCTGCTCCACTTTCAATCCAGGTCCCTATAAATGTTCAACAGCAGAAGACACCTGTACCCTCCTGGGAGACCCAGAGGAAGTTCCTGGCTCCTGGCTTCACATTTATCCACCTCTAGTTCTAGCTATTGCAGCCATTTGGGAAGTGAACCAGACAATCTGAATGTTTATCAGTGTCTGTCTTTCTCTCTGTCTCTGTCTCCTTCCCTCTCACACTCTCACTCTGTAAGTATACCATTCAAATAAGTAAATAAATCTAAAAAAAGATTTGAAGTACCTTTATATTTTATATGAACCTGCTCTGAGAATATCACATATTTCTTCATGGAGATAAAAAGACTGAAGTCTGCATATTTAATTTATAAATCACAGACAATCACTTTTAAAATAGGGAATCTTGTTAGTAAAATTTTGACTTGCAATTATATACTGAAATGACTATTTACTGTAAACAATATTAGTAAAATATGAATTCTTATATAAGAACTTTTACTCTTTTATTGTATTTCAAGTGTAACATTCTAAAACAAACTTACTTGTATAATATTCTTACAGGGTAGCAATATATTAATTTATGCTTTATATGTACAACAGATTACAATTGGGGCCCTTTGGCAAAGTCAAGCCATGAATTATGGCTCAAAAACCACTGAACTGTTTCATAACAGAATTGCAAACACACACTAAATATACACAGTATAATGGATTATAATGAAAGTGATTCCTAAAATGTAAAGCTCTGACTAGGCTGTCTCTAGTCAATTTCTATTATAAGCCAGACAATTATATACATTGCAGTTCCCTTTCTATTTGTAGGAGGCAGTTTGGATGTAAGAGCTACACAATTCCCACATCTCCTTGTTGCATTAAATTTCAGTTTATTCGATGAAAATTTGTAACAACCAAGACTCATCCCCTATTTTCACTTAAAGCAAAGGAAAGAAATACATCCTTCCAGTAAGGCTTCAGTGGTGCTAATACAAAGCAAGAATAAAAAAACAAAATAAAAAAATTTAAAAAGCAAAAAAATTATTTTAAGAAGCGTTTATATCCATAATATCATATATGATACATTTATCTCCTTCACTGATGCAAATATTGCTTAAACTGGTAAAGTTCCACATGAATTATAATTTCATTATTCATTTTAAGGAATTTTTGATTTTTTTCAAGGTTGACAACTGGTATGAGTTAGAGCAGCCACAATAACAACAACAATAGCATCAACAACAAATTACAGTACCATGAAAACAACAACAGCAACAAAAAATGCATGCCACTCAGTCATCAACACACGAGTGACAAAAAGGGAAGACAGAAGTCTCTTGGGAAAAAATGATGCCATCGTATAATTCATGAGCCCGTGACGGATTTTGACTAGAGAAAAGAGATTTTTTTGGAATGAGCCAAACTGAAATAAAAAACATCAAAACACATGGGATACAGCCAAAAAGCAAGCAAACAATTTTGATATTTGTAAGCAATATTGAACAAGATGAAAGAATACTTGATGTTGTCTCATCTTTACTTTCTCTTTACTTTCTCTTCTTTATCTTTTTTTCTTGCTATTTTTTCCTTTCCTTCCCTTTCTATCCATTCTCCTCATTTTTACTTTTTTGGGGAATATTTGGTATATTAAATATTAATTTAATTATGGACTTCATTATAATTACTTCTACTTATTACTACTTTCGATGGCCATTATCCTTCTGTTCTGTTCTTATGTTCTGTATTTTTAATTATTCAAATATTTCAGAATTATTCCACCTATTTAAATTTCATCTAACTGCATTATCATTTTGTTGATTTCTCCAGAATTGTAAAGCACAATGCTGGCTTCTCACTGTCTACCTAGAAACTCTCTAAAATCATCAACGTAAGTTTTTAAAAAATACGATAACACATATTTCACACTAAAAGGAATAATGTCTTTATCTAGGTGATCACAACTCTGGCTTCATAAAGATTCACATTTTATTCTAATATCAATTCCTTTCAATAAAAAAAATCTTATTCAACATCGTGTAGTGTGGCTATACAGGTAGAATTCACTCTTTATACTCTACCATGTGATAATGTTCCTTCTGGGTGATCATTTTGATTGGATGCAGAAATATTTCAACAAATTTGTAATCTTCTCAACAAAACTTCATTTTTTTTTCATTTGTTTCCCTCTCCTTTCTTACCAGGATCATTGCTATCCATAGTATTTAGAGATCCATGAGGTTAATCTCATTTTTAATTCATTTTTCAATTAAGAACATTTATTTTTTATTGCATCTGAAAGGCAGAGAGAGTTGGAGAAACAGGTGGAGAGAAAGAGATGGGGCGGTAGGAGAAAGAGAGAAATAGGCAGGAAGGAAGAGAGAAAAGAAAAAAGAGAGAGAAAGAGAATCTTCCATCCTCTGGTTCACTCTACAAATGCCCCCTGACAGCTAGGGCTGGGATAAGATGAAGCCAGAATACCAAAATTCCATCCCTGTTTCTTACAAGGCAGGGTCCAAGTACTTGAGCCATCATCTGAGTGCCCCTTAGTAGGAAGCTGTATCAGAATTAGAATGGTCAGAACACAAACCAGACACTCTAACATGGAGTATATACCCATGTTAGCTTAAGTACTGCAACACATACCAACCTTGAACTGCTTTATTTCAGATCCAATAATATCCATTGACTCATCTCCAAGCTGATACATTTGTCATATTCTATTAGACACATTTTCCAGTTCTAAGATTTCTACTTATTCCTTCTATGTTCTTTTCCTTGTGCTAATTACTATTTTTCAAATATGAGCATATATTTTATGGTGTATATCTAAAAAATCCATTTAAATAATTTGTCTCTCCATTAGAAAGATACTAAATGATAATTTGACATAAAATACTTAGTTCAATTATTTTTCTTTTCACTTCTAAAATTCATGAAATTTTAGTGTTAATGTTGCATTTTAAGACATAAACTTTTACTAAAAGGAATCTTCCACTTTACATTAGAAATTTCTACATGTTGCGGGGAAATCAAGAGCCAGAAACTAGTCTGTAAACTCTGATTCATTTGTTAATAGAAAGAGAGAAGAATAGATTAAACCAACAAAGGCTGTCACTTAACTTCTACAATCAAAGGGTTACTTTTCAAGGCCAGTGCAACAGTTTAACTAGCTAATCCTGCACCTCCAAGCACTGGCACTCCATATGGGAACCGGTCGGTGTCCTGGATGAACCACTTCCCGTCCAGTTTCTGCTTGTGTCCTGGGAGAGCAGTGGAGGATGGCCCAAAGGCTTGGGACCCTGCACCTGTGTCAGAGACCTAGAAGAAGCTTCTGGATTTGGATTGTCTCAGCTCCAGACATTAGGGCAGTTTGGGGAGTGAGCCAGCAGATGGAAGATTTTTTTTTGAAAGATTTAGTTATTTTTATTGCAAAGTCAGATATAGAGAAGAGGAGAGACAGAGTGGAAGATCCTCCGTCCAATGATTAACTCCCCAAGTGACCGCAATGGCCAGAGCTGAGCCAATCCAAAGCCAGAAGCTTGGCGCTCTACCGGGTCTCACATGTGGGTGCAGGGTTCCAAGGCTCTGGGCCATCCTCAACTGCTTTCCTACTCCACAAACAGTCCCTGGGTAAGAAGCAGGGCTGCTGGGATTAGAACCGGTGCCCATATGGGATTCTGGCGCATTCAAGGCAAGGACTTTAGCTGCTAGGCCACCACCAGGCCCTAGGCAGATGGAAGAATTTTGTCTCTCCTCTCTGACAACCTGCCCTTCCAATGAAAATAAGTAACTTTTTAAAGTATTTCTTGACATGGCTTAGGCAGAAATTTTCGAAGAGTCAACAGATTTTGGTTACAGTTGACCAATCCTGTGAATCTCCAGAGGTAGTGACTGAGCAGTGAATCTGTACCCAGGAAAACTCTTCACACCTGCTACCTTTTCTCTTCACTTTTACCAACTACATGGAGAGGCTTTAGTGTATTTGAGAAGATGACATAAACTGACTGTCCCAAGGAGGCATAGGTTCCAAGCATATCAACCCATCCACGTTCCTCTCTTTCGGACGGCTGGAAGCTTCAGAATTTCACCGTTTTGTGCATTTATGATCTGCTCATAATCATATACCCTCTGCCATCACTCAGAAACAGCAGTGGTGATGGCATTGCTTTGGAACAAAAGACTCCTTCCTCTTATAAGGGCAGAGCTAGGAATCAGATTTCTTTTCAAAAACGATCTTGCTTGTTTGTTTTGTCTCAGAATATTTCATCAGCATGACACTTCATAATTTACTTATAATGCGTTTCTTTCTTCTATATTGGTATATCTCTCTACATTTTTATAGTATTTTGGTTGTGTTTGGCTCCTTCTGCCTTATTTTCACACCTTCATTTGTTCCGTAGATGAAAACAATCAACAATGGCCTATCACATCGGAAACAAAATTGAAAGGACAGAATATAAAATCAAAGGATAATCATAATGCTGCGAAAGTACTTTGCAACAAATTCAGTTGCTTTAACAGATGTCAAAAGGAAATCTATGCTCTATTTTGGAACATTTCCAAGAGTTTCAATTTAAAAAGAGAAATTTCTTAATTTTTATTTGAAAGGGAGACTCTACAGAGCAGGAGCAACAGAAAAGGGGAGAGGTCTTCCATCTGCTGATTCAAACTGTGGCTGGAGCTGAGCTGCCTCAGAGATAGGAGCCAGGAGCTTCTTCCAAGTTTCCCACGTAGGTGCATAGACACAAGGACTTCAGTCACTCTCTACTGCTTTTCCAGGCTATAATTAGGGAGCTGGATCAAAAGTGGAGCACCAGGGACATGATACGGGATGCCCATATGGGATGCTGGTGATTGCAGGTAGAGCAATAGCTTGTTATGTAACCGTGCAGGCCCCAAGAGTTTGAGTTGTTAATAAAGTATTCATGAAATGAAATATCTCAGTTAAGACTTTTTCAAGGCTTTTCTTTGTCCCCACAATGCCAGGTTATTCAGTGGGTTAGATTATTACCCTGATGTATTATTAGTAATTTATAATTATGTCTTGCTTATAGAATTAAAGAATGGAAAGCTGTTTTTTAAATAGCCCAGTGATGCAGTAGTCTTTTCTTTTTTAATTAAAAATTAATTTCTCTCTTAATGAAGACAAATAAAACATCAAATCTAATTAAGAGTTCCTGAAAGGTTGTGTGAGCCTTAGTTAAGAGTCCTAATAGACAACAAACTCCATAAATACCAAAGCTCATCTTGTTTCTTTCTCTAGAAGGTCCTAGGGGTAAAAGCAACTGCAGAACATTATTCTTCCTTTTGTTTTAATTGCCTTTAATAGATGAGTTAGAAAATAATACATCATAATGCGTTGCATTAAGGTAAGAGAGAAATATGCCAGGTGATAAGTTTATGGCAGTATTTTTAATTATCAAACTACTTCTTGGATTATATTTTACTTACCATGTGTCACTCTACTAAGATAAAGGAAAATGCAATACTGACAAAGAAAAGAAACTAGGGAACTTTGAAAAGGCACTAATGGTAATTAAGGGAAGCTTAACTGTTATAAAAATTGGGAGAGGCACTGCACCATAATGGGTAGAGTCGCTGCCAGAGACTCCAACATGCCATATGAATGCCAATTTGTGTTCCAGCTGCCCCGTTTCTGAACTAGCTTCTTGCTAACATTCTTGCAAAAACAACAAAAGATGGCCAAGCATTGAGGCCCCACCCCCCGTGTGGAAGGCTTGGATGAAGTTCCTGGCTGTTGGTTTTGGGCCTGATTCAGCCCTGACTATTATGGTTATTTGGGCAATGAAATGAATAATAGTCAATTAAAAACCACTTACTTCTTTTTTCTCTTTCTTTTTATGACTCTGACTTTTAAAGAAATCAATATATCTTTCTAAAATTACATAAAGTTGGGATCATAGGAAAAAAGTAATGACCACAGTGATACACATTAGAACTTCCAAATCTTTGGTTTTGTTCTCCATGGTTTCAGTTATCTAGGCTCTATCCCACTGTGAATATATCAACGAAAACTTTCCAAAATAAACAATTAAAACATTTTAAATTGAATGTGTAAGTACTGTAAATCTAATACCAGCTCACCCAGCTTGCCCATGACACGAATCTTCTCTTTACTTAGTGTATCCATGCTTTGTATTCTACCTCTCATTCAGTCACCCAGCAGTTGTCTTCATTATCAGATCACCTGCCACAGAGTTTGAGTTCCTAGTCCAAGTAAACCTGTTTATTTGGTGATGGCCATAAGCACAAAGGAGCAGTACAACAAAGAACTGAGGGATAGATTCATTCAAGCAGTAAGCGGCAATGCTGCAGTGCAAATAGAAAAAAAATGTATAGATGGATAGATTGGCCTATTGATAGCTAGATAGATACTATGAACTCAGGACTATCCACGGTTGCACACATTCACTGGCGTTCTTGGAACCTGTACTTCAAAGATAAGATGGGGGAGGGGGGAGTCTGCGAAAAATTTTTTTCCAGTTTCAAAATTATTTTTAATTTAAAAAGCAGAGAGAGAATATCTTTTGTCCTCTGGGTTCTGTTGCCGTCAAAGGCTAGAGCTGGGCCAGGCTGAGGCCCTGAGCCAGGAACCCCATCATAGACTCCCTTAGCAGGTAGAGGCCTCAGGGCTTTGGGTCATCTGCTGCTTTTTTCCCAGGTGCATTTGCAGGGAGCCTGATTTGCAGTAGAACAGCCAGAAGGAGAAACTGATACTAAACGGGATAACGAATTGCAGCTTACGGTGCTAAGTCACAGTGCCAACCCCAGGGGATTTTATTCCCTTTTATTTTCATTGAAATACCCTCAAAAACTTAAGCAACATGTTAGTCTGTATAAATAACTAACAATGGGCTCTTCCCCTAGAAATTTTATACTTCAATAAGATATATAAAACAATTTATCATCTTCAAAGCATCAAAATAAAAATTTATTCAAAGCATTAGAGACTTTGAGATGGATGACTAATTCTGGAAATACTGATCAAGAAAAAACATAAACAAGCTCATGAAGAATAAGAATTCCAACTGAGGGGGCCCAGCGGCGTGGCCTAGCAGCTAAAGTCCTCACCTTGAACGCACCGGGATCCCATATGGGCGCCGGTTCTGGTCCCGGCAGCTCCACTTCCCATCCAGCTCCCTGCTTGTGGCCTGGGAAAGCAGTCGAGGACGGCCCAAAGCATTGGAACCCTGCACCCGGTGTGGGAGACCTGGAAGAGGTTCCTGGTTCCCGGCATCTGATTGGCGCACACCGGCCCGTTGCGGCTCACTTGGGGAGTGAAACATCGGACGGAAGATCTTCCTCTCTGTCACTCCTCCTCTGTGTATATCTGACTTTGTAATAAAAATAAATCTTTAAAAAAAAATAAAAAAAAGAATTCCAACTGAGGTAGATTGATCAAAGGATCTTAACAGAAGAATTTATTTTCTAGAGTAGACAGATTTGAAAGCCTTTTCTTGTATCAAATTATAAAGAAACACAGATTCTAAAAGGTGGAGTTTGCCATAGTGTAATGATATATTGCTCTTTAAAAGCGTAAAGGTATTCAGTAGACTATTAATTTCGAAAAATTATTGAAGTATAAAATGTATCAGAAACCATCTTCAGGATGTGTGTAAAAGTTTGTCAAACTTTCGTGTTTGATTTTAGTGTGCCCAATTCTAATTGCAAAACCTATTGGCATTGTTCACTATAGAAACAGGCAAAAAGTATGGTCACAGCTGGTGTCTTGGACAGAAATGAAGTTGCAATAACCATAAAGGGCTTTTGCAAATTTTATTTGATCATAGTTTTAAAAATAATATGAGTTTATGAAAAAGTTCCACACACCAAGAGAAGTGTCAAAATGAGACATTTCATATATAATCGTGGTTATATAAACTTTTTTCCAAACAAGAGGAAGTTATTTACAGCCATATGATGTCTTCACCATAATTAAAATCAGCATGTAGATAAGAAATTAGTATTGCCTTGGATGTGTTATAATATCCAATCCAAATTAAAATAGACTTTATTTTATACTTTGTTGTCAGGCTTATTAAATATAAAGTGTGATAAAATCACAGAAGTAAATCTGTTCAAATGTTAAAGTGCCTTGGGGTTAAAATCATGAGGAAATTAAAACGGAGTATTGCTGTATTTTATATATCTCTTTCCTTTGGTGTTCAGTTGGAACACTGCTAGCACTTTTGGTTGTTAAAAATACGGAAACATTATTTGTAAGTAAAATGCCTACCTTTTAAACCCTATAAATTCCAATAGCTATGTCACTGAAGCTAAGTTCCCATTTTTTGAATCTCAAGCGGCCCTACGTTTCCAGGACTGGGGCAATGGTCCAGCCCAATAGGGTAATTCCAGCATGCAACTTCCTTAATAGATGCATGCATTACACCAGTGGTTAAAAGCCTAATACACTGTACAAGGTAAAAGTATGTGCTAAACTAAGGGGGGGGGGGTGAAACAAATCCTTTAATGGCTTAAATTCTAGTGGGAGGATGAAATATGAAGCACATTTTCATTGAGTACACAATTAAAAATGGTGGTAAGTACTAAAGAATAAAAGTTCAAAATGCTATGAAAAAAAATTAAAATGCTCATCAAAGATATGTTGAGGGGTAAAATGAGCCACCACTGTCACTGAACTAACAACTGAAAAATGAAAGGCTATTACCAAAGGAAAAAGTGCAATGATAAGGAGTATACGGACTCATGTATACGGACTCTCCTTTGGCTGCAATCAAACAGGGATAGGCTGAGGAAATGGATGGCAAAGGAAAGGGGTAATAAAACTAGGTGACTTTTATTTCCAGGAACAGAAATGGCTAGTCTTTGTAGATCAGCTTGTTACCTCCTACCGTCTGGCAACATTCATGTGTCTGTTCTTCTGAATCCCTGCCAGTTCCTTGCAGATGCTATATCACCTTCATTCAGGCAGGTGGTGTGTAACTCTCATTTCCTGCAAAAAGCCTGGGACCTGAAAATTAATAATCTTTTATCTTTTGTTTAAACGTGTTTGTGAAATAAGAATAAAACACTTTAAGTAGCTGAACTGAAGAGTAACCTTTTTGTATAGTTTGTATAGTTCTATAAAAATGTCAAGTGAATACACTATACATATATGCATAATATGGATTATATATAATATGTCAGATTGTATATATGTGTTGTATATATATGTAAAAATATCATACGTGTATATATATATGTATATTTGAAAGCATAAATACACTGAAAATATCGAAAAACAGGAAAGGGATAGATGTTGTGGTACAGGGGGTAAGCAACCACTGGGAACATACGCACCCACATGCAGGTGCTGCTTTGAACCTGGGATACTGTTCAGCAGCTAAGTACAAGTATATGAATTCACTGCACTCTGAGGGAGACTTCAGTCTGGCCTGGAGGGTGGAAGCTAGGTCTCTCTCTCTTTTCTCTCCCTCTTAGAGGAAGAAGCTCTAGAGAAGAGAGTTCCCAGGTGCATGCATAAGCTCTCATACACTGAGGAATAGACATCAGGTTTCTTTACTAAGGCCTGTTTTCCACCCTTCTGAGGCCAGAAAATACTAAAATAATACCAAAACATGAAATGACAGAGTTAATGTCAGGAACAGGAACTGGTGTAAGTGGATTTCTGTTACATTTGAAGAGACATGACAGAATTTCGTATGCATATAACAAAAACCACCTGGTGATAATTTTATTTTTTCAATTAAATTATTAATATTAAATTATAATGTTAAAATAATATCAGAGAAAAATATAGGGGCCACTGATAAAATGGACAAAATGAGAGAAGTAAAAATATCATTACTGGGGTTCATGTTGTGTCATAGTGGATCAAGCCCTGTGCTTGCAACATCAGTGGATTATATTAGAGTGCTAGGTTAGGTCTCACCTGCTCTGTTTCTGACCCAGATTCCTGCTTATACAGTAGGGACACATCAAAAGGCATCTCAAATGTCTGAGACCCTGCCACTCATGCGGAGGATCAGGATAGAAAGAAATCCTGGGTGTTTGCTGACCCAGGACCTGGCAGTTGTGACCATGTGGAGGATTAACCAGTGGATGGAAAATTGTTATTTCTCTTTGTCTCCATCTCTTCCGCCTCTGTCTCTCTCTGTCTCTCTTTCTCTTTCAAAAAAATAAAATCTTGTTTTCAATGTAAAAGCAAATTACTACTGTCATTATTATTATTTCCAAACATTAGACATCTCACTTTTTTCATTCTATGATCTGGCATTTAATATGTTAACATGTTACTTTCTGTCCTTGCTTTAGTATAGTAAGAAGCAGATAGCTAGTAATCAATACAAAAACTCAGATTTTGTTTTGCTTTCATCTTAGAATTATTTTCCTTGGTGTTGAGAAAATTGAAGAGGTATCTGTTAGCGATTTACAGCTGGTAAAAATTGCTGATCATCTGAAGAGCGTACTATCAACAAAAGCCTTCCCATCAAAGTGATTTGACAACTGTCCAATCATTAATACAGAAAATAAGAATCAAAAATCAGTGTCTGGAAAGCAGTAATATGGCCACTCAAAGCAGAACACATTGAGATTGAGTTTTTTAAAAATGAGTTATTTACAAAGACTCCTAGAACTCATATGAGAATTTGGCAGAGTGGCAGGATACAAAATTAATGAACAAAAATCAATAGCCATGGTGTATGCAAATGGCCGCAAGATGGAAGAAGATCTAACCAACAAGCTACCATTCAAAATAATAGAGAAAAGCATGAAATATCTGGGAATAAATTTAACCAAAAGCGTAGATGACCTTTATGAAGAAAATTACAAAACACTCAAAAAACAAATAGAACAAGACCTCGAAAGATGGAACAACATCCCATGCTCCTGGATAGGCAAAATTAATATCATCAAAATGTCTATACTACCAAAAGCAATATATACATTCAATGCAATCCCAATCAAATTACCCACAGCATTCTTCATCGAACTGGAAAAAATGATACACAGATTCACCTGGAAACACAAAAAACCACGAATAGCCAAAACCACTCTGAAGAACAGGCACTTAACAGGGGGAATCACAGTACCGGATCTATGGACATACTATAGGGCAGTGGTCATCAAAACAGCCTGGTACTGGCACAAAGATAGAGAGGAAGATCAGTGGAGCAGAATAGAAACAACAGATGGAAACCCACACAGATACAGTCAATTAATCTTCGACAAAAAGACAGACAACAACCCAAGCAAATGGAAAGGTCTGTTCAATAAATGCTGTTGGGACAACTGGTTGATAGCCTGCAGAAGCAAAAAGATAGACCCACATCTCTCACCATACACCAAGATCGAATCTAAATGGATAAAAGATCTAAACCTACATCCAGAAACCTTCAAACTTTTGGAAGAAAATGTTGGAAACACACTGCAACACTTAGGGGTAGGCCCTCACTTCCTAAAAAAGACTCCAAATGCAGTAGAAATCGAGACCAAAATAAACAATTGGGACCTCATCAAACTAAGAAGCTTCTGTACAGCTAGAGAAACAATCAACAAAGTAAAAAAACAACCTACAGAATGGGAGAAGATCTTTGCACACTACATAGGAGATAGAGGGCTGATCTCCAGAATATACAAAGAGCTACAGAGAAACCAAAACAACAGAACAAACAAACTGCTCAAGAAATGGGCACGGGAAATGGGCAGACATTTCACAAAAGAACAAACACAAATGGCAAACAAGCATATGAAAAAATGCTCAAGTTCCTTGGCAATAAGGGAAATCCAAATGAAGACAACAATGAGGTACCACCTAACTCCAGTAAGGATGGCACACATACATAATACCACCAACACTTGCTGGCGAGGCTGTGGGGAAAAGGGAACCCTTCTCCACTGCTGGTGGGACTGCAGACTTGTACAGCCTCTATGGGAATCAGTTTGGCGAATACTCAAACAACTGAAAATCAGCATACCATATGATCCAGCAATAGCACTCCTAGGAATATATCCAAAAGATCTCCTACACAAGAAACCAACATGCACGCCTATGTTCATAGCAGCACAATCTACAATCGCAAAAACCTGGAAGCAGCCAAAATGCCCATCAACAGAAGACTGGATAAGAAAGCTATGGTTCATCTACTCTATGGAATACTACTCAGCTATTAAAAAAAACGAAATGCAGTTCTTTGTGGACAAATGGGCCCGACTGGAATCCATCATGCTAAGAGAAATGAACCAATCCCAAAAGGTTAAATACCACATGTTTGCCTTAATCTGAGATGAAAAGATGACAACTTGAAAGATAGTACCTGTATATTGTAATATTAGTGCAATCTCTAACAACCTGTATCCAATGCAATAAGATAACGTGATATAATCTATAAACCAACAATTAATGTCAGAATATTTAAGATCTACATCAAAAAACTGTAAAACCTACTATACCCTCAATACGCTATGTTAACCGGTAATGGGGAGGGAGTGCAGGGAAATCTTTCAAGACCATAAAAAGAGTGAGAGGAAAAAAAAATACAATATAGCTTATCAAGGTCAAATCTGGTAATTCATAGACAAGAGACTCAAAGCGGCACTAAACAACAATAAAACTACTATACCAATGCATGAGGGGGGAATCGGGTGCGATCCTGACAACCTCTTAACAGGAGGTCATGTGCGTGGAGCAGGGGGGCACTCCAGAGTGGAGCAGGTGGTAAGGAGGAAGCTTGGATCCCAACCACGAAGACTCCCAGATCTTCAACACAAACTACTAATACGAGCAACAAGGACTATACCCCAACTGCCAAGGAGGCCACAGGGAATTGGATGCCCTCAGAGGCTGAGTACTCTGAGGTCACCCACCCCCAACCGGAGCTTCCACAGGGGATGGAAGAAGTCCAAACACTACCGCGCAGAAACCAACGTCATCGGAAAGACAACCAGAAGCCCTGAGCAGTCAGCAGACACAGAAGAACAATTAATGTCCTTCAGGACCAGGGAGGGGAGCTTTCTCTGGTCCCAGCCTGGCTCCACCTCTGGACCCCCGCCCTCCCTCGCAGTGACCATTGGGATCGCTTCGAAAACCCCTCACAGCAAACAAACAATCATACAAACTAAAAAAAAAAAAAAAAAAAAAAAAAAAAAAAACCTAAAATAGATAGACAAACAACAGAAAGTAGAGCTTGAAATCTGACAGGAAAGAGCTGGCATGGATTGGCTCATGCCCTGCTGGGTGGGACACAAAGATTAGTCACTCCTCACCATGGTGTTGAGGATTTTCCTGCGCACCCCCCGCCAAAAAAAAAAATGTTCTGCACATTAAATGTCGACAGATATCTTGTTAGAGTTACAAGCCAGTCTAGATTATCCCAAAATCTGCCAAGATCAACAAAATTATACTTCAACACAACAAATGGCTAAATACTAAAATGAAATAGATATGAGACAGCTGAATGGTACCCTATAGCCTTTTCAAGGTATATAGCAGCCGGTCCGGTCCTGTATATAAACTAAAATTGAGATGTCAATGAGCTAATCATAGGTTGTGGTTAGGACTTGTTTTTTGTTATTTTGTTCTTTTTGTTGTTGTTGTTGTTGTTGTTGTTGTTTTAACATACTGGTTACTCAAAACCATGTCAATTCCATAATATTGCAAATTGCTGTTGATGTTATATTGGGACTCTTAATTGACTGTGATGATATTCTACCAGCTCTGACTTCGGACCAGAAATGGTCTCCCCAAGAAACTGTTCAACCCATCTGGACAATAAGTAGCTGGACTCCATGCTTAATATATGTTTGCAAGGAAAGAATCTTGATTGAATTTGAACTGTAATACTGCATCAAGGTGGAGGAATCCACCAGGGGGGAGGGGCGTGGGGAGGGGTGGGGGATTCCCAGAGCCTATGAAACTGTCACATAATGCTAAATATTAATTAAAAATAAAAAAAAAACAAAAAACAAATGAAAAAAAATGAGTTGTTTAAAACTTGCCATTGTTTATTTTCTTTTATGTGCTAAACAGGCAGCATGATGTATTAAAGGGAGCAGATTCTACTGTCAAAAACTCATCTTAAATCCCCTATATTTTACATAGTGGTGTCACCCATAAAAGTAAGCATTTGTGATTGTGTGTCTGCCTTGGATTGCCTGCTCTTTGATCCTTCTGTGACAGTTAGACATACAGCATACTGTCCCAACATCTTAACTCAGAGAGCAAAACATTTGCCTCCTTCTCTGGCTCAGAAAGGCACAGATGACCAAAGCAGAACCCAGGGACTCATACATAAAATCTTTGAAGGATGAGACATTTTTTTTTTATCTCGGTAAGCTCGAGATTAGATCCTGACAATCATTGTGTCTCTCTAGAGAATGGCAAAGCAGCAACATAGGCGGGTGCAAGAGGTAAGAGATGAGGAGAGAGATGGAGAGAGAGAGAGAGAGACAGACAGAGACAGACAGGCAGACAGACAGACTATGCACCACAATAAAGTCATTCACAGAGATTAGCTCTCAAAATCTGATGTGATCCATAAAGGATTGCAATGATGCCCCACTCTCTCAAACATCACTTGATTTGCAGAGTAATTCACCCCCACTCAATTCAGTAGTTGTGTGTTATCCATACTAAATATATTAACAACATCTTTTACACCTGCTGGGATTAGGGACAGAGTAAAGGATAGCCAAGAAAATTCATGGAAAGAATTAAAAAGGATTGGGATTTTCATTAACATTAGTTTGTGTCTTTTCAAGAATAAAGAGAAGAATATATAAAAATGTATTTGAAACTTTTTAAGGCCTTATAAATATTTAGAGCAGAAATAAGAGAAAAAGAATATGTCTAACTTCTAAAAACAGATGATGAACTACATTTTCACTCACATTATACAAAGTATATCATCTTTCATGGAACATAAAAGAGGCTGCAAGGAACTGTTTTAGACAATATAGGTTATTATACGCTCATACTTTCAATACACTTACTTAACATCAAAGGCAATACACCATTATCTTTATAGCAATACTATCCTACTGGGTATATGGATTTGTAGTATGCTTTCTTGATGAGGAAGTCATTACTAAAATCATCCCAGTGTGTTCACAGATCCTGAACACATACAATATTTGGCAAATGATGTGTTATTAAAAATCAAGTCTTCATAATTAAAAAAAAAAGCTAGCAATAAAAGCAATGCTTATTTTCCTCTGTTAGCAACAAATGTCCAAAATTTCTTTTTGCACTTAAGAGAATGGTCAAGAGTACAACATTTTACATAATTAGGAAGCATTCTTTGTTGTCAAACCCCAAGACCTGGGTCTACTCACCTGACACACAATCAGGGTTTTCACTGTCAGGTTGATGGAGGGAAATAGGCATTGATTTACTGAGCACAGAGTAAGGAACTGGGAGCCCATTGCTAAACTCCAAGGCCCCTTCAAGGGTTGAGAGTTAGGTGTAAGGGGCCATATGATGTTGGGGCTGAGGACTGCATGTTCACCTCAGATACTGACTCAAGTTGTTCTGCAGCACTTACGGCCCTTTTGGTCAGCCAGCAGCAACATACTCTGGGCATTTTGATAATGTCAAGATGGGCGTCATGTAGTCAGGTGTCGTGTACTTAGCTCAGGGTCTAGGGCTCCCGAAAAAAAAACCCTTCAAACAAGATCAAGTATCAAGATGCTATCTACAGAGGAAATCAAATTGTGATCAGGGACTCTGTGGGGATTGCTGCACCACTGTCTCAATTATATGAGTTAATTTTAGCAGGATGTTGATTTGGAGAGAAAAGTTGAAAGTGAGGGAGGAGGACTAAGAGAATACTAAAGAGCATGGCCTGTACAGCCTATTGCATGTAGTAACGGTTAAAGCCATTAGGGATAGCTGTCTCCATTCCTGTCTAAATGGTGGATTATAAGAAGAGAGTACATACATGGTTTTAATCTAATCCTCCCAGAGATGATAAACCACTAAAAGCAGTTCAGTGAGTGTGGTAAGTACACCCCATCCTTCCAGGCCTTAGTGGGGTGCTGGCTCTGCAGGAAGAAGAATTAGCTTCAAAGGACCTCCGTTGGGGAGCAGGTGGACTGCTTAGATTCGGAGGGTTTTCCACACAAATGTGAGACACAACAACTGAAAGACCTCCTAGTAAAATCAGCCAACTTTCAACAGAAACAAACTGTGTGAATTCTCACTCACAAAACAAAATCATCCTTGGTGAATCTTCATTTACAAATTAAACAAAAACAAAGCTCATGTGTGGGACCTTATGTGCCTCCTACTTTAGTCTGTGGATTTCTAGTTCAAATAGATGGCTATGGTTTTGTCACACATTTCACTTCTGATTAGTTCAGCTGTGGTTGAATTGGTGTGTGACAGGAAAGGGCAGGACTCACAGGGCAGCATCCACTCTGGCCCTACGAGAGTCAGGATCAGGTTGTGTCCAGAGGGGCACACATGATTTTATATGCCCCTAATTTCCTGTTACATCACTGTGTTATTACTGTTGTCCCCATGTAATTATTCAGCTATTTAGATGGTTGGCGATGAGAAAACTTAGCTGCGAACTGAACATACTTAATTACTTTTCCTCTGTCATTGGAAAAACTGATTTCCATCAGGGGAAATTAGACTTAGAAGAGCAATAAAGGAGGCGGCAAAGATATGGCCTTTGTCAGAATTTTCCCAAATAAACATACCAAAAATTGCCCTGGCTGTTATGTGAATGTGGAATATTAAAAGAGTACAGATGAAATAATTATGTTTTAATAAAAGAAATCGGTAGTTGGATGTATGTGACAGATGGCATGTGGAATTTGTACCACCCAGGTGAGGCATGGATAATATATTCCAGATTTTGATAGGCATCTCCCTCTCCCTCATTTAACATGGACCCCAGAGCACTCATTTCAGTACTAAGTACTCCCTTTTCTTGGTCTTTGGCAAAAAAGTCACTACAAATTCCATTTAATTTGCTCTCCCTTTTTCACATCCAAACCAATGCTCAAATTAGTAATGCATGATGATACATCTAGATGTCTGTGTTGCTAACTGCTTGCCTCAGAACGATCTGGCAAGCTGAGAGAACAATTAAATCAAGTAGACAAATTAATCATTTTAAAGAAAAAAGATTGATTACAAGCAAATGCAAGCCAGCAATTTGGTGGAGAATATGGTTACATTTCTAGCACAACACCTAGCAAATACACGAAATCTGTTCTCTTTTTTTATTAATGAAATTTTTAAGCTATAGTAGAATGTAAGAAATTGATTTGTCGGTTTTTTACAACAGTGGTTTGTAATAAAATCTTGGTAAACTTAATGAGCATAACCACACAGAATCTTCATTGATGATATAGTGATCTATGTTGAAAATACAGTGCAGCAATTATGGTCATGGGCAACCTGGGATGGGCTGGAGACCACAGTAATGACTTGTTTCCCTCTGGTGTGCTGAGTTTCAAGGGATGTCAGCAAAAACAGCTGCCCATTTAAAATCAGGCATCATGGACTTCAGCCAGAGGCACAAATCAAAATTTCTCCCAGTCAGCCCAGCATTTTGGCATTTGTGTCTACTTTAGCAAGGGGCTGCTACATGATTTTATTATTCTCCCAATAGAGAAAATCCATGAAATACAAAATGGTCTTTATTCAGCACATTAATAGCCAGTAAATTATATCCTACTATCTACAAAATCTTTAGACCAATTTAGAAGTAAAAATACAAGCCAAAATGACACTATAATTAATGATAAAGTAGCTATTGCAGAAGCTTCCTAAATCACTGTGCACAGATGCAGGCAGCCAACCCTGGACATAAGTCAGCTACTACACACACACCCTTCTAGGAGCAAAGTCTACTCTTAGAGTGTCCTGAACGGTACATGTTCTCTAAGGGCCGAACGAATAATGGAAGGATTACTCTGTGAAACAGGTCCTTCTCAAAGTCACCAATTACACTTCTTCCTCTTAAAAAAAGTTGATGAATGAGAAATGAAAAGAAATGAACACCCTCCATCTATCCCAATAATAGTACTTCTCTAACAGATGCATAAAACCTGGAAAGGGAGTAAGCTAAAATGCAAAACATAGTATTTCTTTACCAAAAAGTCAGTCAAATATAAATGTGAAGTAATTTCCAGAGAGGCCATTTTCAGGCACTACCAGGTAAAATGAGTTGACTGTATTACCATTGAGTGCAATCCATTGAATGTATTCCCTTGCATAAATATAGTTAATTTAACACATGGAAAAGGTGACAAAAGCACTGTAGCACAGGAATACACCCTGATCTCCTACAGGAAATGGAATGCAGGCAATTGACTTCTTTCTGGCTATTCTAACCTGCAGTGAGCCATATATTTGTCAACACACACAAGAATCTCATTGCGCAGATCAGATTTTAAGGTTAAGAGGGACCGGTGTGGTAGCCTAGTGGCTAAATCCTCACCTTGCATGTGCCAGGTTCCCAAGATCCCATACAGGCACCAATTTGATCCTGGCCACTCCAGTTCCTTTCCAGCTCCCTGTTTGAGGCCCAGAAAAGCAGTAGAGGGTGGTCCAAAGCTTTGGGGTCTTATACCTACACGGGAGACCTGGAAGAGGCTCCTGACCCCTGGCTTTGGATCAGTTCAGCTATGGCCATTGGGGCTACTTGGTGAGTGAAGCAGCAGATGGATGATCTTTCTTTCTCTCCCAGTTATTACTGTTAAACTTATTAAAACATTATTGCAATCCATTTTTTGCACAACAATACCCACTTTTTACATCCTAATCTTTTAAAAACATTTAGTAATATAAAGAGAATACATTTCATGTATTTCATGAGTACAGTTCTAAGATAATCCTTCCTTCCCCCACCCTGCTGTCCTTCCTTCTTTCCTTTTCCAAAATATTTGCAATGACATAATTTTAATCCAATTTATAATTACAGATTTAACTTCAGAAGTTACCTGCTGCTTTTTCAGAATCAACATTTATGAAGTGTGTGTGTGTGTCCACTAGAATCTATGGTTAGAAATTTGATGTGTATATTCCAACTATCATATCAAAGGCCTCGACAGGATTTTGGACAACAAGACACTCTACAGAGATAAAGACCTGGTGGATTTGGGATCCCGTAATGGCTGGGATTTTTCTGATCACCTCTGCCCTTATCACGGATATAATTTGGCTTCTGATAAGGAACAGCTTCAGTCAGTGGCTATAAGAACTTTTGACAGTCTACTACAACAGCCACATCCCTAAGAGATATAGTCTCCAAATCTGACAACTTGAATCTTTCTCTCTCTCATACACACACATGTATATACATATATATATATATATATACACATATACATATATAAAATAATGTCATTATACACAAACATATATATGCAGTTTTCAGAGGCCAGTTTTAAGTGGTGATTTGTCAAGCACAAGAAGTCCTCAGAAACAGTGTGGGCAATTGTCCCTAGGTCTCTGCCAGCTACCTGGTGGGCATGGCCTACAGAATGGTGTTTGTGATCTCATTAAAGAACTTAAATAGAACTTTCAAAGTCCTTTTTGTCTTTCACCTTCAGCCACATGAGGACACAGCAACAAACTGCTTTTTTAGACGAAGGAGCTGGATCTTCACTTGACAGCAAGCCTTCCATCTCCTAGATCTTGGATGTGGACTTCAAGCCTCCAATATTGTGAAAATGTATTTTTCAGGGCTGATGCCATGATATATTGGGTAAAGTCACTGTCTGTTTTTCTAGCAAGCCATGTGAGCACCAGTTCAAGTTCCAGATGCTCCATTCCCAATCCACCTATCTCCTAATATGCTTGGGAACGTAACAGAGGATCATCCAAGTATGGATCTCTGCACCCAAACGAGAGACCCAGAAAATCCTGGCTCCTCACTTCACACTGACTCAGCTCTGCCCCTTGTAGCTATATGGAGAATGGACCAATAGATGGAAGATGCTCTCCCTTTCTCTCTCTGTAACTCTGCCTTTCAAGTAAATGAATACATCTTAAAAAATAAACAAATTTCCATTCTTTGTAAATGACCCAGTCTCAAGAATTTTGTTATAGTAGTACAAATGACCAATGCATTTTCCTAAATATAGAAAGTACATTAACTTTTAATTGGATAGCCATTGATGATTAGAAGTTGATATTTTCAGAAGGAATTTTAGCGAAGATTCATAGGGCTGAGAAAATCTAATTTTCTACATAAGTGTGTTTTCAAGATGTTTCCTTAACTTGACTTTCGGTATCTGGGAATCATAAAGACTCTTGCCTGCTTGACTTTCACTTTGCTCTGACATGCAATTTTTGGCTTCAGTGTCTTGTAGGATTTCAATGCGCTCTGATGTTATGGACTGAAGCATAGTCTCTAGTCCAATCCAATAGTTCCCAGATGGGATCCATATAGATGGGAGGATTTCCAGGCTCTGATAGCTGCTTAGACTTGCATGCAATTACCAGATTTGTAAACAGGCACTTACTATAAATTCATTCTTTGATGATTCCTAAGATGTCAAGATAGATGATTAAAAATGTACAACTACAAAATGCAGTTTTCAAAGGCCTGTCTATACTATTAATGTTTATTTACAGATTTCCTAAATCATCTATCAAATTTCTTGATTCAGTTCCTCAGCTCTCACTGAAAATAACAATGGTGCAAATGATGCAGTAAAAATGACAAAATACTGTTAAAAGATTTTTTTTTCTGGGCCATGTAATATTAACTGCTCTATATGCATTGATGGATTCAATTTTCAGTACAATTTGTTTCTACCTATGTCTTTCCTCTGTTGTCCAACCTCAAGTTTCTCTCAAGTTATAAATTTTGTTCTGCGATATTTATTTCTATGTATTTGAAATGCAGAGTAAAAGAGAGGCAGTGAGATATCCTATCTGATACTTCACCTCCCAAATGGTTGTAATAGGACTGGGCCTGTTATTTGCAATTTAATCGTATAGAATTGGAGCAGTGTGAAAAAAAGGCAAGAATGACGCCTGGACTGACCAAATGCACCTGCTGCATACCGGTACCCAGTGCCCACATCCCGCCACTGCTGCCACCATCACCACCATGTCCAAGGGAAAGGATGAAGGGGATGCTAAAGGAGCTAACGCCAAGGTAAAGGACAAACCACAGAGAGGATCGGCCAACTTGTCTGCCAAACCAGCTCCTGCAAAGCCAGAGCCCAAGCCTAAAAAGGGAGAGAAGGCATCAAAAGGGAAAAATGGAAAAGCCAATGCTGACAACAACGGGAATAACCCTACAGAACATGGAGATGCCCAACAGACCATGCACAGAAAGCCAAAGGTGCTGGAGATGTCAGGTAAAGGGTGTGCATTTTTGATAACTGCGTACTTCTGGTGATTGTAAGTTAGAAATATTCTTTTTTATTATTTTATAAGCATGCAAAATTTTGTTTTTGTTTTCCTTTTTTTAAAGCTATGTTATTAGCACACAGAACACTTCATCGTTGTTTGGGTAGAAGGGGCATGAGTCACTAACAGAGAAATATCGAAAACTGGATTGATGTGGGGAGAATACCTTACCCTTGTAATTTTTAGTGACTTCCTCCTAGCTTGCAGGATGGATTCCCTCCCTTTGACACATAGCCACTACAACCTTGTGGCATGAGAAGTCTAAATTTTGGTTTATGTCTTCTTTTTCCTCCCTGTCTGCCTTCAGTGTAGAATTAACTCCTTTAAACCTAGAGACCTGTTGGAACCTGACCACCATGAGCTGGAATTTGCAGAGACCCTAATGTCCCTCAAAAGAGCAATAGCTTATTTTCTAGATTGTGAATCTACAGATTGAACAGTCTGTTATTTTCATTTCATTTCCTAAAAGTCAGGGTTGGTTTGTGACAAGCTGTTAAACAACATGCTAAATGTGAAATGCCAACACTCATTCTAAACTTTCCCTTCTCCGAGCACCAAATGAAGGCTTAATTGGGCTTTATAGTAGCTTTATGATTTAGTAGTCCATTGAGGAAGGAGTTGAAGGTTTCTGTACACTGTTCATGACTGTCTGCCCATTTCCTGCCTGAAATACCATGATTGTTTATGAAAAGAATCCTTAAGCTGTGACTCAGGACACCTGCATTCCGTATCAGGCTGCTTCTGAGATTCCCGGCTCTTCTGTTTTTTATGTAGCTTCCATTTAATGCATGCTGGTAGGGAGTGGATGATGATTGAAGTGCTTGGGCCCCTGAAAGGCAAGTGCAAGTTTCAAATGGATTTTATATTTCCAAGTTCCTGACTTACACCTGGCTCCAACTAGGGAAGGCATTTGGAGAATGAATCAGCAAGCAGATGGAAGATGGATCTATCTCTTCCCACCATATCCTCACTTATCTTTCCTTTCAAATAGATGAAAATAGTTTTAAAATGTTGTCTACAAGAAGCTCACTTCACCATTAAAGACCTACACTGGCTGAAAGTGAAAAGATAAAAATATATATGCTATAGAAACGGAAACCCACAGTCAGTGGGAATAGCTGTACTGCGATAAGATAGAACGGATTTCAAGAAAAATATAAAAGAAACAGATGAGTTCACTATATAATGATCAAACGATTCAAGAAGGCATAATTATTTTAAATGTACTATATATCTACTACTAGAGTATCTAGTTTTTAAAACAAATGTTTTTTGATTTAAAAGGACACACAATCTTTAATGCAATATTAGAACACCCCAGCACCCCAACTTCGTCAATAGTCTGATAACCCGGAAGAAGAACCATCAACAAAGGAAGAGCAAAGTTTAACCATTTATGTACAGTTGGCCATAATAGATACAGAATTTTCCATAGAGAAAGTATATTCCTTCACAAACACACAGGGTATTCTCCACTATAGAATATACACTAGGCCACAACAAGATCCAACAAATTAAAATACATATATTGACATGTATATTTTCTGGCCACAATGTAACAATCCTCAGAATTAAAAAGCAAAGACACACCAAATAACATGCACATATATGGAGACTTAACACAGAAAGCCAAACAAGGCAAGCTCTTTCTTATCTGTGGGAACTAGAATTGAAAAAGAAAAAAATTATCCAGAAAGCAGACAAAAATGCCTATGTGTATCAGCATTGCTGGAAAGAATATATTAAAGTATTTCATGTTAATCCAAACATTTCTTTAAAAATTTAAATTTAAAAAGTGTAAAAAACAAAGACATGGGACATTAATAAGACTCCAGCCACAGCATGTGTGACACCTGCTCCCACAAAGGCACAGGCATGTTAAGACAGCCTTTCCTATGTCTTTTCTCCACTGTCATGTTTGCAGATTGATCCAATACTCTACTTGGACACTTTTACTAGGAATGTTTGTATCTCATTATCTCTATTTTAATACCTATCAGCAAATAACTCATCAATAAATCCACAAAATAAAAGTTCTACTGTTCTATATACTCCTATATGCATAATTTTGTATGAATAATTTTGTTATATAGATTGAAATACTCTAATATTTATAAATTATATATATATATATCAATTTTAATTTTGAAGTTTTCCATACAATAGCAAAATTTAATAATAAATTAACAATGTCTTTCTATGCAAAATTTCAAAAAGCACTTGCCAGCTTATGGATGTTTTCATTATACTGATGTAAGGACTATCATGCAATTCCGTAATTGCACTAAAAATGAAACCAATTTAGTTGTCCAAATATCCTTGAGTTTACTTGCTAAGCAGAGAAACTGAAATTGAAGACTATGGACACCATTTAATATGAGTGAGTGAAAATGGATATATGTCTCCTTTTTGATTACATACATCCCCATTGGCTTTGAAATAAGAGCAATTCATACATGATCTTTTACTGCAAGCATCCACACATTTTCTTTTTGTATAGGAACAAATGTTCAATATTTTGACTATGCGAATCAAATATCCACCTCTGTCATTACCAGTACAAAATCACAGACAACAGGTAGATATATTACTGAGGCTGGATTATAGTAAAACTTTAAATAAAGTCTATAAACAGTGGCCAAAATTGCAAAACAAGATATTGATCTGAAAACATTTTCTGAAATCACACATCCTATTTTCAGTACAATTGCTCGCTTAGGTCCTGGGATCATCAAGCTGTCAGAAAGCAGCTCCGGAGTCCTGACCACCCACCACACAGCCTCAACACTCAGCTAACTGTCTTCCTTTGTACTGTGGCATCCATTTCTTCTCAGAATTTCCATGCACAATATACTGTCTTCTAAAAGTAACTTGTATCTTAACACTTTGGAAACACTGTGTCTTGACATAAAATGATCAGTCTCTAATAAAAAGCAATTTCTAAGACACTAGCAAAGATAATTATTGGAGCAGGGAAATCTTGGCAATACTCTTTATAAACTAAGACATAGGCAATTTCTGCTAACTCTAGAAAGCAATCCCAGCTGTGCATGGTTATATCCAAAATTATTTTATTTTTTTTTTACATCCACATCATCAATTGTATCAGGCAGATCTGGATGGAGAACTTACCTGTAAAGGCCAATTTACCCAATCAGGCCAATCAGGCAATGCCATGCAGGGTTTGCTTGTGAATGAAAGTTCTATATGTTTACCAAAATTTCTCATATAATCAACACATAGCAAAGGTTACACATTCTCTTCTGTAACTTAGAACTGAGCTAAAAAACACAAATAATCTATGGATCCAGGCTTCCCAGCACATACTCAAAGAATGAGCAATCCTGCAAACATTCTGAGCCACCACAAAATGGTGTTATCCTTTACTAAAAGGACAAAGGGAATATTATTAACATCATAGTAAATATAAAAAGAAAAAAAAACACTGACATGAAATATTCACCCATGTAATCATGTGAAACATCTGGTTTCCTTTAATGATCATAAATTGTGCTAATAAAAAGCTACACATCAATTTAAAATATGTTAAAATTTGTCATTTAAAATTTCAAGTTCTTCAGTGATTATTATTATGACCCTATGACATATTGACATAATTACACAATTTAAATTTAGCTATGGGTACTCAAATTCTAAAAACTATAATAAAAGCTCCAACCTCCCCAGTGATTTAAAAACCCCAATTTTTCTTGTTAATGGAGAGTTAATGGGAAAATCAACAATTATTTTAATGAGATACTTGGGTGTGTCACCCACTATTTCTTTCTTTGAGGTGATTATGTTTAAGTGCAGTTTATACCAGCAGGAAGTCAAGAGATTGGATCATTAGTACTCAATTTTTAGTTGTGGTTATTGGCAGTGCATTGTTCCTGAAACCAACCTGGGCCTTCTCTTAGTGCCTTCCAGAACTCTTGCTAGACTTTTACCATGTAATATTTTATTCACAAATATAAACCATCAAATGGATAAGTTCTCTTACACAAAATATGGGACAAGAAAGTTTCATGAACAAAATCTCTCTTGCAGAGGAGGAATGTGGCTTGGAGCTTAAATTTCTGAGAGAGAGAGAGAGAGAGATCGATCTCTCTCTCTCTCTCTCTATCTATCTATCTATCTATCTATCTATCTTTGCAGGAAGGGTCTGGTTTTCTTGTGCCCAGGCCCTTTCATTCTGAACCAGCTTCCAGCAAATGAATATCCTGGGAGGCAACAGGGGATAGCTCAAGTACTCAGGTCCCTGGTATTTCTGTGAGAGTCATGCACTAAACTCCTGGCTCAAGACTCTGGCTTAGCCCAGCCCTGGCTGTTTTCAATACTTCAGGAATCAATCACTGAAATGTTTGTAGAACTGCAGTATCATGTAAACTAACAGATGCACCTGCTTGGTTTCTTGCCTAAAGCCCTGTTACGCAAACCTTTGTCTCATAAACTCATATAAACAAATGGATGGATATAGCTGCATGTGGATGTGTGGTTGCATATGACTTTGTGTGGATCATGCAAATATCTCCATGTGTGTGCCCAGGAGTCTTTATGGAAACAGAGGCAGATATCTTCCATGGCCCCACTTCCAGCAGTGTCTAGTGATTTCTCATTCTGCCTTTCTCACTACCACTGTGAGTAAAGGAGATGTAATTCACAGAGGACTCTGAACTATCCTCTAACCCATCAGATGGACTCTGGATCTGTCTGTCACTGGCCCTAAAACTGCAGCATACACCTGCATGTACTGTTTTTTGAAACTTCATTCTGATAACTACTTAGATGCAATCATTTTAAAAGGGATTATAATTAGTACTTTCCTGTATTTCTAGTAATTGAATGTCAGAACAGAAACTTGAAACATGATCAGAAGTCATTCTAACTTTATAATGTCTACTTCTGCAACAAATTCCAAGTTACATGCTTCTTTTGGAAATAAAAATAGAATGAATAATTTTTTATAAAGATTTACTTAGTTTCATTTGAAAAGCAAATTAACAGAGAAGAGGCTGAGACAGAGAGAGAGAAAGATCTTACGCCAATTGTTTCGCTCTTCAAATGGCCGCAATGGCTAGAGATGGGCTGATGCTAAGCCAGAATCTTCTAACTTGGAGCTTCCTCCAGATCTCCAATGTGGGTGTAGGAGCCCAAGGACTTGGGCATCCTGTGTTACTTTCCCAAGCACATAGGCAGGGAGCAGGATTGGAAATGGAGCAGCTGAGACCGAAACCTGCATCCATATAGGATGCCAATGCTACATGTGGCTCTTATCCTATTACACCATGGTGCTGAGCTCAGAACTAAGACTTTTTTTCATCATATAGGTATATATTTATCAAGAAATTTTCTTTATACTATTTAGTGGGAACAATTCAGCAAATAATGAATCAATCATGGAGATTTAAGTTGACTAATTTACCCAGTATGAAGCAGCTTAAGAATATTTGTATAGACTTATAGATCTTGAGAAAAAGCGCAAAAATAACAAAGATTTGATTGTATAGAAACAAAAGAATCTGACTTTCCAGCATGACACTCTTGGAATTTCCGAAATGCCTTTGATGTGATTCACAATTCTGCTAAGCATCTATTTGAGTACACATATTTCAATTACATTTACCCCTGAGAATGTGCATCTGAATGCATTATAAAGTCGTATTATTGCCACTCTGTCATGCATTTCACTTTTCAAGTTTAGCCTTAATTGGATAGCAAATGATACTAAATCTGAACCATCTAGTTGTGAATTGGTCTGCCCTCTTGCTGGTGTTAAATCCACCAGATTTATTGAACAATTTAGTAGGAAATAATCTGAAAAACACTTTTAACTCTCAGCATCTTATTTTCTAAAGAGATACATTTCAATTGATAGAAATTTAGTAACAATTTCCCAGAGCATCTCTGTCAAGGGAGGAAAGAATCATGTCTAAATTTAGTTTGCTGTTACATTCCTAGAATGTGGTAAAGGCAAGAGTATTTAGTCTACCATTTTCTTGGTTGAACAATTATCCAAAGCTCACACAAGCAATACTATCCCTATCTTTCAAAATCAACAATACCAACTTTCGCTGCAGTGGTGGGAGAAAGCGGTGAGAGGGAAGCTGTCTGTGTACACACCTCAGTTGATTAATTCATTCTAAGTACAAATTTGCCAACATCTATAATTGACCATATTTGTTTTCCATCCACTGTAACGGACCCATACTATCTCTGTGTCAAATACAATTTTCCTCCTCAGCACTCTTGAATGTGTCTTCTACTGTTCCTAGGTTCAGACTGAACTCCTTATTCTCCCCACATTCTTGCTGTTTTGATCCCTCTAACAAAGTCATTCCTTCAAACTATCTATATCACCCTGGTCTTCTTCAACCCAAGACTCTGAAGTTACCTGCCCTCTACTTTCCATTATGCTTTATGGAAAGATGTCTAGTCTGTGTTATCCACTTCCTCATTTTTATCTCCCTTTGCAAACAGTTTTTAGAATTGTATAATCCCAAACAGCACGAAGTTGCCTAAGTCATCTCCCAAATTGTGAAGTTTTAAAATGAGAGGGTGTTTGTCATTGTGCCATTATCACAGGATAATAGTAAATATTCTTTGTCCTCTCAACCTGTTTTCTTCTTCCCCTACCCAATTTTTGGTAGGTAATGGTTTGCATCAATCATTTGTGAGGGATTTTAGTGGACTTCATAACCTTGCTCTTTGCCCTCGTACATGGATATAGTTTAGGCTCCCGGTCTAGAACCACTGCTGTTTTGTTTCTTACACTTTGCCTGGTGAGTCTCAGCCACTCTAATAATGTGCAGTATTTGCTGGTTGTCAATAAAGCCCAACTCCACTTCTTCCATCCCCATAGTGGTGCTGCACTCATTGCAGTAAAACCTAACAGTTGTTGAACCTCCAAGCCATATGCTCACAATCCTGGGCAGAAATAGCAGGAGAAGCACAAGTAGGTATCATCCATGATTTGATCACATTACCACACCTTTTGATAAAGGTGGCCAAACACACCGTCCTTAGCTGAGCAGAAGCACTAATCAAAGGATGAAGCAGTCACAAGTTGGTCGCTTTGTGATTATGTTGTCCTCATTCTAAAGCCAGTGCCTGGCATTTACATGCACCTGAATTTCTTTTTCTCTGAGAAAACTGGATATATGAAAACTTTTTATAAGACTTAGTTTAGTAGAATTCAGGTGTGTCTATAAATTAATTTTCCATACCGCATATCTTATCTTGTACATGTAGGTCCCCTGTAATGAACTGAGCCCTAATCCTGTATTTTAAAGAGTAACTTCTCAATTCCTGCTATTTCTATTGCCCTAAAAAATAAAAAATCTCAAAGGGCTCTTGTCTTTTTCCAAAAGCAGTGTTTTTGCAGCATGTAATGGCTGCGGTCCTTTTTTCTGTATTTTCTCCAGCTGTCATACTGTCTTAAGAAAGTTGAAAGAACAAGTATCTTCAGTGTCTGTTCGGCTCAGTGTTGAGAACAGCGTTGGTTTGCTTCACAGATGTCGGCCATTCTCGTCACATTTGACCCAGCGAACAAGAAAGATGTTTTCTTTCCATGGACGCTTGACAGAAAAGAAGAAACTCACTATAATTTTAAATGTGCCACTGGTGTCTTACAGGTCTTGATGAGACAAATATTTGAGAGCTGTGACATTAGTGAAAAAATTAAGCCTGATATTGGATCAGAAATTACAATTCAGCTACATGTCCCTTCAGAATACACACAATCACAGTGTGGAAGACAGAAAACCTGTCTGTGCTAGCCATGAAAATGCTTTGAAATGAACGGAGATGACACTCCTCCTCCAAGGAATTTTCTCTCCTAAGCAAACCTATTTGTATGTCTTTCATGCTATTATTAATAATAATCTTTAATGTCCCCGTTGAACCATCAAGTAGGAAAATATGTTCATGTCTGAAGACAAGCTCTACCCTTTGCCTAATGTTTTCCACATCCTTTCCTTTAGAAATTTGCAAATCTTCAAGTTCAGAACTGATTTTTTTTTTTAAACCACAAACGTAACCACAAAATCATAGCTGAAAGTTGCCATCATACGTGACCAACTTTTTCCAACAAAATGTATTGTACAGCTTCCAATGTCATTCATTCATACCTGCTCCTCAGGACACTCTTTTTCAATAACTAACCTTGATCACCCAGACTATTTCATCTGTGTCATGGTCTTTGTACTACTTTCTTTTTTATGAGGCAATTTTGAGGAGTTAGTATCTCATCAAGTATTTGGGATACAGGGGGAACATTTTAAACAGAGCAATGTTTCCAAAATATTAGCCACCTAAATCTTCTATTCTATAAAGATTGAAAGGCACAAAAATCGTCACTCCAACTCATCCTTGCAAAGGAATCATTAATAATGTAATTTCTACTCAAATATATACTCTAAATTCTGCACTTATTTCTTCTACCTTGAGTATGAAAGACCAGTATACTCAGTTGCAGTCCCTTCAGTACCTGTGCCAATGTCTAATGACAGAGTAAGTCACTTCCTAAATCTGGCTTTATTCAACTTTGGTGTGAATTGTCCTTCCCAAAGACAAATATTTCACCTTTGGGTGAAAACAGCGTTGCTTATTTTGTATTCCAAATTTGCAGCAAGCATACGCATCATGCTCCTGAAGGACACAAACCTCAGTGGAGTCAAAATACATCTAAGAAGGGACTCATTCCTAACTTAGCATTCCACTACATTTATTATCAACAATTAACATTTTATTATGTTGCCTATTTGGAGCACAAACGCTCATGAAAGACCAAGCTTAATTTTATACAACATGGATAGTTGTTAATGCAGCAACTATTGAGAAATGTCTATCCTAAATACATAGAAAAATGCTATGAATACATGTGAATGACTGGAAGTATTTATAAACTGTGGTTAAAATATAGAGTGCTGAGGCATAATGGGTCAAGCTGCTGCTGCTGCTGCTGCAAAGGCAAGCATCCCATGTGGGAACAGGTTCAAACCCTAGCTGCGCTACATCTGACACAGTTGATACACCTGGGAACTCAGCAAAGGTGACTCACCAAGGTCTTTGGGCCTCTGCACCCTTGTGAAAAACCTAGATGAAGTTCCTGACAGCTGATTTCAACCTAACTTTAGTCTGGCCTAGCCCAGGCATTGTAGTCTTTCAGAGATTAGCCAGTAGATAGATCTCTGTGTGCGTGCGTGTGTGCGTGCATGTGTGTGTGTCATAAAAAAATCCTTTTTTTTTTTACAAAGTATGCTGCCAAAAAAGAGATTTTACTAGCAAAATCTTCAATAGCAGGTTGACTGAAAATTTAGTATACAGCAAATTATAATGGAGTTAGAATTTCATATTGCCATTAAACCATTTTTTTTTTTTTTGCCAAAACTGTGACAAAAATGTTTAACATAGAGGTATTTGGTGTAATAGAATTGACACTTGGACACCTGTCTCCCACATTGGAATGTCTGGTTATCAGGTCCTGACTCTACTCCCAATTCTAGTTTCCTGCTAAGGTTCCCCTGTAAGAAGAAAATGAAGGCTCTAATAGTTGGGTCCCAAGCCCCATAAGGGAGACCTGCATTGAGTTGCTGAATCTGGGCTTTGGCCTGGCCTTCCCAAGCCTTTGTAGGCAATTAAGAGTGAGTCAGCTGACAGATCCTCTTTCTTGTCTCACTCTCTGCCTTTAAAAATAAACAGAAAACTCTACTCTTTCATCAACCAGTGGGGTCTGCAGCCCAGTCGGGTTGACCCACAATAACCCCCACCAGGCCCACCTCTCACCCTGGTCTGCAAGTGTACATAGCAGACTAGTCCAGTCTGTCCCACTTCCCATATGGCTCCAGTACCTGTCAATGGGCATTGAAGCTTAGTTCCCTCCAACCAACCAACTCTCCAGCCCTCACGGATATTGCTGAGTGCCTCTCCTTCTAGCCACCCCAGCCCCCGTCCTAGTTTTCATGCCCTCTCGTGGGAGTAGTGACCCAAGAGGGGGAACCCCACCACTTCCCTCTTGGGTCTCTCTCAGCCCTGGTTTATGATCTCTTTGGGTGGTTCTGTGGTTTGACTCGACAGAATTAGCTCCCAGTGCCAGCTTCTGCCAGCTGTCTGCGGTTAAGCCCAAACAACGTTCACCCACTCCAATTTATGCTAGAACCGGCAGGAATAATCAGCCCAAGCTGGCTTTTCCCTGTTCTAGTCCACGTGCAGCGCTCAGGTGTTGCAGCCCTGCCCAGTCTGGTCTGTCCCCATCCCATCCCACACTATCCAATGAGAGTAGCTGTCCAGTGAGGGGACCAGCCCCTCCATCCCCCCGCTGCTCTACCCTCTCCCTTCCTGGTTCTCACGCGTGTTGGTTGGGTGCTGCATTCTAATCCAGTACAGGTAATCTCTCCCAGGAATTCCGTTTCATGCACTAGTTTTAATCGCGACCGAACTTGGCCCGACCCACACTCTGCTCCGGTGCCCGGGTTTGCCAGTGGATGACATGAACTGATTCAGCCTGGTCCGCCCCTGACCCATGCCAAATGTATGCCAATGGGAAACTTTCCATGGCCCATTCGGGGCTGTTTCCTATCATACTTCTTGCGCTTATTTTGCGCATACCAGGGGGTCCATGAGCCAGCCCTTCTCAGTTCACCTTCTGTCCTAGCAGGAACAGTGGCTTTTCATGGCTGGCTTTCACCCCACTCTGGTTCCTGGTTCCAGTGCAAGCCGGGACTGAGAACGGAGCCAGCCCAGCGATTGCAACCACCAACTGATTGTGGCGATGGACTGTGCCAGAACCGGTACTAGCTGGAACATGCGGGAATCTGATCTGGGAATACCTCTAAGTCTCTTTGGTGATCTCCCCAATCGAACTGCTGGACTCAGAGCCCTGGCTAGGAGAGGACGGAGGATGGAACAGGTCAATCAACCACCTCAGCTAAACGTTGGGCAGCGAAATACTGGGCAAACGAAGACTCCATGATGGACTGTGACAATCAGTGGCTTCTTCAATGACCTAATCAAGCTGGGAGGGATATGACTGGCAGCGATACATAACTGGAAGACTATAAAGACCACTTGAGCAAGTATCTCAGCATGCCCCACATCTGGGACCTTGGGCGGGTGGGAGACTGGGTGGGGATTCTCCCTCAATATTCCCCTTCACCTCAGATATATAAATAATATAATAAAATATATATTTAAAAAAATAAAAAAATAAAAAAAATAAATAAACAGAAAACTAGAATAGGTAATGTCCTTGACTTTGTCCCATTACCCATTCAGTGATCAATATTTCTGTTGCACACACTGAAATGTTTAATATTTGGCATTGCTCTTAATATTCTTTAGACAAAAAGCATGAAGAAAAAAAACTATTGAAAATTTACTTGGAATGAAGTTATACATCATACATGTTTTGTCCAAAAATTAGCTTTTTTAAAGAAAAATAAATTTAGGTTTTTTTTTTTAGGAAAATTATGATAGTCTGACTCTAATGAAGCTTATGTGTGAAGAATTGTGGATGCAGAAGACAACATTTATGATTGCATCGCTCACTTTCAAAACATCTCTAGGGAACACAATTGTACAATAACCCTAAAGAATGCATTTTTACAGAAGTCAGGAAAGGTGAGACTAGACTTTAGATTCTGTCCAGTTTTCTCCATTGTGTTAAAGTAGATTCATCTCTGCAGAAGGGTGTGTGTGTGTGTGTGTGTGTGTGCGCGCATTCTATTAGGAACACGGTGAGGTTTCACCAAATCACTGAGTAACAACACTTTGTCTTTCCCAGAGCTTGTGCATCATACACCTGCGGCACCTTCAGCTGCACGACAGGCTACATTTATGCAGTGCCTTCCATATACCACGCACCGTTATAAGTATCTTATGTGCAGTGTCATCTCTAATTAAGAAGACAACCATATTCAGTGTAAAGAATACTGAAGAAAAGTAATTTAGTCAAGATGCTTGTAAAGAGAGTGTTGATATAAAGATGATTCTCTCCTCAGGGCCAAAATTGATTTGGGTGCATTGTTCTGTCATGATGCCATTTTAGATTATGTATTCAGAACATACCTCACATCCCCAGACTCATTTTAAATCCCATCTGTCAGCCACTATATTTCTTCCCCTTGCTTTCACCTTGTTTTGTACAATGCATACCACTCTTCTCTGCCTTAATGGAAAGTTTGTCAAATGACAGCTGGACTGACTGAGAAAGAAGTAGCCGGAGAAGGTAGCAAAAGCGATTAATCAGCCAAAACCCCTTTGAGCTGTGGGTACAGCCGGCCAACACACTGCACCTTATACAGCACACCAGGCTATTGCTCCTCCCGACTACACTAATCGCTTCTGATTACTGAGCAGAAATCACCCACCGTTTCTTCTTCAGAGTTAATAATGAACGGTTGATATGTATGTGTCAGCAGGAATTTCAGTTCATTCTGCTGGCATAAACTGTCATACTGCAACTCCTAAGTTTATATTGCCTTGTCCTAGAAATTGTTAGAAATCATGCTTACCTATATCCAAAATCTTACCTAGGCTTACCTGTCTCTAAGTCATCTACCCGCACATGACATTAATCAAATATTACCATCACAGACACTGTGAATCTAGCAGCCTGATCATAGAGAGATGATGGTGCTTTTGTTGACCTTTGCATTTTATTTATTTAATTAATTAAAGGGCAGAAAAACAGAGGGTGAAAGACATTGAAAGAGAAAGAGTGGGGAGAGATGTCCTCTCTTCACTGACTTACTATACAAATGTCCACAACAACCAGGACGGGGGCATTTGAAGCCAGGAGTCAGGCCTCTAACAATTGCATTTTTATAAAATAAACCCTACAACCACTCCTATGTGTGCTATATTTGTATATCTTTACATGCAGATTAATATTGTCACAAGGAATTTTATGTATATTTTATACCATGTAAAATGCATTATCATTTTGATTAAGCCATAATTTACATTTTAAAAAACTAACTCTTTCGGGCATTCATGGCAGTATTACAGGGGATCACGACATGTGTGAGAACCACACATTTGTAAGAGTAACCCGTGATTGAGGATTGCATACCTTAACAAATTGACACTTCTACTATATATAAAAGTATGGATTCACTCTGAATTTCAGAACAGTACACGAGGCATAGAACTGAATTTTAAAAAGCAAGCAACTAGTACAAAGATAAAAATTATTCCCATTGCAGCAAAATTAGAGAAAACAGTAGTGAGTGAACTCGTGCAGACTTGGGATAATGTGACTTTACCCAAAAGGAAACAGAAAGTGGGTGTAGCAATATACTTTTAGGTGAGTTTCAAGTGAGGAAGCTGTAGCAGTGATTCCTTTCAGATCTCGCTCTTAGTGACAATGGGCCACTGGCCTTGAGCTCCACATCTAGCTTATTGTCTCCAACTAGTTTCCAAGTCAAAGGGACCTACTTTCAGCCTTTGAGTGAGGGTGGGGTTGCCCAGGCTGGCCATTGCTGCCCATCATGCAGCACTTCTAAAAGTGACACCATGTGTTGAAGCACCCTGTGTCTCTGCCAAGCCATCCTCAGGACCGTCCCTCAACTTTGTCCCCTTCCTTCCCTCATCTTTCACGCATGTCAGGTCAAAATCCAGAGGTTATGTTTCTATCTGCCTATTCCAGCTCCTTCTCCCTTATCTTTCATATGCATCTTCCCAGGAAATGTCATGGACTTCTAACACCTTGGCATTTGATTTCTAGAGGATTCAAATTGACACAATTTATCAAACCAGACCCCAGGGAGTACACCAAACATTTCACTGCATGAGGTCACAGTAACAAAATACCATCCAGGAAATAAAAGGAAGTTTCTTACCAGATATTGAGCTTTCCAGTGTCTTTATCTTGGACTTCTCAGTCTCCAGAACTATAAGAAACAAATTTTGAATTTTTAATAAGCCATCCAGTTTTATGGCATTTTGTTATAAACAGACCACAAGGACTAATCTTGTGAGAAATGCACAGTTGGAAAAACCCACTGTAGGGCATGGTGAAAGGCTGGCACGGACAGACAATAAAAGGGATGATGGGAATATATTAGCACTACCTCAATGAATGCTTCTTCATGGAATATAGATACGTGAAGAGCTTTGAGGTTAGCATTAACACCAATAAACATTTTTCTCAGAAAGTTATATTCTGTTTTTATTAACCATAATAAACACCCTAATTTGGAAATTCACCACTTGTGTCTTAGCATCTGCCTATCTGTGCCTTAAGAAACATTTTCAGTACTTGTCAAGTCGTATCAGTTGAAAATCTTGGAGGGCTCCTAAAAGCACACAGCATTACATACTCAGTTAATAAACTCCAAGAAAGAAATGTTCTACCAATTTTATCAGTTGGAATATTTCAATTTAGAAGCATGTGGATAACCATTAACATGACTTAAATTGTATCAATCTTAGTCGCTTTTAGATCCTTAAAAGAATAAAAAGTTGTTTATTTCCTCAAGATTAAAAAAACTCACACAAATGTCAAATAACCATAACAAAGCCATGACAAGGGCACCACTTTTAGATGACATTGAACAATTGGGCTCAGAAAATTACTGACTACATTTACACAGAGTAATCATCTGTATAATTTTCGATAATCACAAATAGAGTCAAATGACAGCCTTTAAAAATAAGTTTTAAAAAATGTCAGCTTTCTTATGTTGGATGAAATATTCAGGGTAAATTTTTTCACACTGCTAAAGGATGATGGGCACAGCAATAATTATAAATGTCAGGATATTGAAAACAGCATGTGACACAGGAATCATTTTGTCTTTGTTTATGATGAACACAGACATTTGCTGGTGCTCACACCAACAACAATTCAAAGTTTTCCTTGAACAGAGGCCATCAAACAATAGCAGATGTTCTTGCTCCCAAGAAAGTTTCTAATAGCTTGTCACTCGAGCTATCTACATTAGCATCTGTAAAACAGTGTATAAACCAGAGAACACAGGGGCCAGCACCCTGGCTCAACAGGCCAGTCCTCTACTTTTTTTTTTTTTTGCGATTTTAAAATTTTTATTGCAAAGGCAGATACATAAAGAGGAGGAGAGACAGAAAGGAAGATCTTCCATTCATTGATTCACCCCCAACGTGGCTGCAGTGGCCAGAGCGGAGCTGATCTGGGTCTCTCATGCGGGTGCAGGGTCCCAAGGCTTTGGGCCATCCTAGACTACTTTCCCAGGCCACAAGCAAGGAGTTGGACAGAAAGTGGGACCACTGGGGTTAGAACTAGTGCCCATATGGGACCTTGATGCAGGCAAGGTGAGGACATTAGCCACTAGCCTACCGCACTGGGTCCAAACCCTATACTTTTTTATTATTATTAATTTTTAATCATCTTACTTAGTTGATTAGGGTACAAAGGGTCAAGGGCTACAGGGTGAAAGAGGGTAATACCATTGTTTCCACACTAATATTATCATTTTTCCCTGTGTCTGGGGTTAGGGGAGTAACAAAGAGAAAATCCCCACCCAACCTCCAACCCATCCCAGATCCCCAACGGGAGGCGCGCTCCGAGGGTCCTGCTCAGTTTTGTTAGCTCATCAGTTCTGGATTGCTGCCAATCTCGCCGTTCCAATCGCAATGAACCCTATTCAGAGTCCACTGGCTGACAGTCCCTTCATGGTTGGGGTTCTAAGATCAGCAGTTAAGTTGGAGGAATCTCCAAAAAAACTTCTTCTGAGATGATCCCAGACCTGGTTCTTGCATGAGTTTGCTAGTACAGACTCCAACACTGTCCATCACATCAATCAGTTTATGCACATGCTGGTCCTTGCAATTGCTGGGCCCGTTCTGTTTCCAGCCCTGTCTTCCTCGTGAACCAATTAAACACTATACTTTCAAGCGCCTGTTTCCCATATGGTCCAGGTTCCTTTTATTTTTAAGGTATATTTATTTTTTTATTACAAAGTCAGATATACAGAGAGGAGAGACAGAGAGGAAAATCTTCCATCCGATGATTCACTCCCCAAGGACCGCAATGGCCGGTGCTGCACTGATCCGAAGCCAGGAACCTGGAACCTCTTCAGGGTCTCCCACGCGGGTGCAGTGTCCCAAAGCTTTGGGCCATCCTTGACTGCTTTCCCAGGGCAGAAGCAGGGAGCTGGATGGGAAGTTAGAACCGGCGCCCATATGGGATCCCGGGGCGCTCAAGGCGAGGACATTAGCTGCTAGGCCACGCTGCCGGGCCCATTATCCAGGTTCCTATACAGGCTGTTCCACTTCACATCCAGCTCTTTTCCCACCCAGTAGCAGAGGATGACCCAGGTCCTTAGAATCCTAAATCTATGTCCAATTCCCAAAAGAGGCTCCTGGCTCCTGGCTTCATATCACCTCAGCTTCAGCCATTGCAGCCCTCTGGGAAACAAACCAGCAGATGGAATATTTGTGCTCCCCTATGTAAATCTACCTTTCCAATAAAAATAAATAAATCTTAATACAGACAGACAAAAACCCCAGAAAGCTGTGGAGGAGAGAATAGAGAGAAGTAATAAAGATAACCCCAACTGAATCTTGAAGTAAAGCTACTCAGATATCTCCACAATAGCAGCAAAATTTGACCCTCAGCATACATGAGCATACTAATAGTCACACATGTGTTACCTTATTGTTCATTAAGGCACTCCAAGTGGGGACACTTTATCATATCTGTGATTTACCACTTTATATATAAATATATCTTTCAGCAATAGCTATGACTATCTTCTGATATTAGCACTTGTGAAACTGTTTAATGTATTACCAGGAGAGATGCTATTGTATCATACAAGAATAAAAAGAGCCATATTGAAATTAATAAAAAAGTATCTTTTGGAAAAAAAATCATCAGAAAAGTCATATATAGCTTTTTGTTTAGTATTAACTCTTCAATTTCATTGACTTGGTAGAGGTACAGAAATACATAAATTAAAAAGCTTTATAACATATTTGACAGACATAATATAGAGTATACACTTGTCACTTTGAATTTGTCTGCTATGGCAAGTCCCTTGGAGTCTAATTCTAACAAATGCAAGCCATGCGCTTCCTCAGTCTGAATGGTTTCCATAATTGCCTTACTTTGAACACCAGCTTAAACTACTTAGCCACCACTCCCACCAGGAATCTACAATAAAAACAAATATCCTGGTGCCAATTCAAATTTTAGGGTTTTTTGGTTGGTTGGTTGGTTGTTTTTCTGACTATTAAGCGTAATATACTATTGTTATATTTTGAAATAACTTTGTTAGGCATCTGCCACCACGTTCTTCCAAGTATTTCCTTACTTGAGTTTTAAATGCAAGCTGAACAGCTTTGTCGTTTTGAAATCTTCCTTGTGGTTGGAATTATGTAGTATACAGAGTTTTTAGATAGGCTTCTTTTCTTTAGTATCATATATTTGTTTGTTCTATATTTCCATGTGCTGAAATTCATCTTGGAGGTGAATAGTATCCCATGCTCTAGATCTACCATTGTTTATTTATACATTCGCCTACTGAAGGACTCCTTTAATTGCTTGTTTGCAGGTTGTGGTAATAATTATGAAAGATGTTCAACAGATTTTTGCATCTAATGTTTTCAGTTCTTGGAGATATATACTGAGGAGCATAGCTCCTTGACTGTATTCCTAAGTGCACCAACCTTTCTAAGCAATCTCTGCTAGCTTCAAAAGTAGCTGTGCCATCTTGCATTCCCAGCTAAGGTCAATGAGACTTCCTGCCCCACTCTGACAGCACTGGGCGCAAGTGTGCAGCGGTTTGGGCTGTGGTGGCGTCTATAGATGCTGTAACCCACATTCCTCTCCTGATACACCCTGTGGAGCGTCTCTTCACGTACTGACCTGCCATCTGGTATTTTTTTTTCCTTTGTAGAGGTGTTTCTTAAGGTCTTCAGCCCAGATATTATCAGGGCTTTTTTATTATTATTATTTTCTGATTGTCAAGTTCTTTGTACATTTTACATTTTAGTCTGTTACTGAATGTATCTTTCACAAATTTTTCTCCTTGTCTGTGGCTTGTCTTTTGATTCCCTTTACAGTGTCTTTCAGAAGACAGAAATGTTTAATTTTTAAAGAAGTCTAACTGTATAAATTCTTTCATGGAGTAAGCCTTTGCTGTTGTTCTAAATCATCACCAAACTCTAAATCATCTAGATTTTATCCTATGTTGTTTTCTATGAATTTTATAGCATTGCATCTTGTTAGGTCCACAGTGAGTTTTGAGTTAAATTTTTGTGAAGTTTCACAAACCTACCTTGTTTGATTATTTTGCATTGCTGCAGCATCATTGATTCAAAGGGCTATTTGCATCTCTATTTGATAACACCGTTCCTTTATCAAACACCCGTCAGTTATATTATGTGAGTGTATCCCGTTTGGTTCTATTAATCTATAGTTCTCATACATTACCAGGACCATTCTCCTTTATGATTACTGTACTGCTACAGCAAATTTCACGTTGGTTAGTGTCAGTCTTCCAACTTTCTTCTTCATCTCTACCACTGGGTCACCTACTCTGGGTTGTTTCTCTCTCCATATATATTTTAGCATTATTTCGATGGTATCTACAAAATAATTTTCTGAGATTATAACCAGTATCACATTGCCAAATCCAGGTTTTCAGGAATCTCAAAAATCTGTTCCCACTTTTTGTTTTCTCCTATCATTTACCTATGTTGCTGGTTGATCCTTTCACAATTGAACTCATTTTGTGAATAATTTCTAAAACACAACAGCAAATATTCAAATTTCAATTACTCTTTGTCTCAGTTTATTCAACAGGCTGTTGCAGTGATTTACCATGCTAAATATTTTTATTCTGAGCTTATGGTATTCTATTTTAAATTTATGTAAGAGAAATCATAATATTTTCAGTATTTGTTGAAATGTGATGAAGTGAAAAGGAGAAAATGGAGTCACTCTTAATTATACGGCTTTTGGGTTGGCTCTTTCTAGTATTGTTTTCTATTCCTACTTTAAAACTTAACTGGGCAAATAAATTAGAATATGCAGATACAACCCATTGTTCCTTTTTTTTTTTTGTTTGGTTCAACACACTTCTCAAGTTACTGTGATGTCAGGGTTGAAAAGTCTACTTTATGTGTTCATATTTGCATCAGAATTTCCCATAGAATTTTGGTTTGATTTTTTGAAGCATCTTATAGAATAACACACACACACACACACACACACACAATGCTTTAAAACACATGAGAATGGTCTTTTCTACTGTGGTCAAGTACACTAATAATTGAAAAGGTATTACGACATCAGCAGCAGTTATGTGATTCAGAACAGAAAAAATATATAGAACTTGAGTTCAAAGATGAAAGCAATTTTATGTATGTAGTGTCATTTATTCGGAAAAATAAGAGTAAATCGTAAATAAATCTTTTGACAGAACAATTTCAAATGTTGGTCAAAGGAAGATCTCAAAATTTCCAGGCTTTGTTTTATTTTTTGAAAACTTCAAGGACGCTGTGAGCAGATAAGGTTTGAGGTTTCACGTTAAGTGAGGAGGATGAACTCCTGAGAGTGCTTTCTGAGTTTCTGTCTCATTTTTACTGAAATATTTCAACCTGGAAAGACAGATTAAAAATCTAACATAGTACTTCAGAGATGAAATCACCATGAGCCTTGGGTCCAGCAAAGCAATCATCTCTTACTGTATAATGAGCACACTGATGAATCTGCAATGCCTGAGTCCCTTTGCTTGAGCTCCTCCTGCTTAAGTCTCACATGAAGACTGATGTAAGTGATGCTAGTGCATGTGAACTTGGTCTTAGCACACTGTTTTGTTTATCACTCCTCATCCACTTGTGTTCAAGGTTAATTTTCCTAAACAGTGACGCCGTATTTCTTCATTGCCTTCTTCCAATATTTACCTACCTTCCCCTGGACCATTACTCTCTCCTACTCTAGGGCTGTAAATCCCTTCAATTAAAAACACAAAAACCTGCAAACCTACAAATGTTTTCTGATATTTAATTTTTCTCAAGAAGTAAATAATGGCATCTAGTTTTTAATATAGATAGCCAGAATTAACATAAAGGTTAATGGTTCCTCAATAAAGAAAGAATAAACCTGTAATCAATGATGCCCTCTTCCATTACTGAAAACAATCAGAATTATTATTATTATTATTATTATTATTATTATTATTATTATTATGGATATAGGATTCTGGGTTAACAGAGTTTATTTGTTTTTTGTTTTTATGTTTTTTAATTTCATTCACACATCTTCTGCTGTTAGTTTTTAAAGTAAGAATCCATGAAGGAGTGAGCAGCAAGGAAAGCAGAATGAAGGATTAACTGTCATAGCCAAAAGCTAGAAGGCGCAAGGTAGAAGTTGATTCGATTCTCAGCCTTGGGAAGCTTTGGTAATACCTTCACGCAACATTACCAACAGGTAATGGAGGAAACTCTCACTCTCCGTTTTGGCTCTGTTAAAAGTTCAAGGCGGGGGAAGCCTGGAGGCAGACAAAACATCCTGATTCCACCTTGCCAGGAAGACAAACAGGGGCTTCCCTAAAGTTCCTCACGCCACCTCCAGTAACTCCACATAGGGCCGGTGCAATGGCCTACTGGCTAAATCCATGCCTTGCAAGCACCAGGATCCCATATGAGATCACATGTCTCAGCTATTCCACTTCCCATCCAGCTTTCTGCTTGTGACCTGGGAAACCCACAGTAGAGGATGGTCCAAAGTGTTGGGACCCTGCACCTGTGTGGGAAACCCAGAAAAAGCTCCTGGCTCCTGACTTTGGATAGATTTAGCTTCTTCGGCTAGTGTGGCCACTTGGGGAGTAAACCAGTGGATAGAAGATCCTTACCTCTCCTTCTTTCTTGAAATGCCTTTCCAATGAAAGTAAATAAATCTTACCCAAAAAGTATGATTATTTTTAAAAATTAAAAAAAATCCTAGCTGAGTGCACCTTGCTGCAAGTGCAATAGGTGTTTCACTATAGTTCTTGCGGCCCCTGTAACTCCACAGGAAGGAATGGTTTTGTCATTATTGAGCTATGGTGAAAACTGTCTCCACAAGAGTTCCTTTGGTTGCAGCGCAGTCCATTTGAAGGAGGTGCCAACCTCCAGGCACTGGGCCACAAGCTGCTGAAGCGCTGGGAACCACCAGCAAGTGGTGGTCAACAGCTCTTCCACAGTCTATAAAGCAAAACGGGATAAAAGCTGATGGAACACAGACATATGTTTCTAAATGAAATACAGATAATAATAATTCTAAACTCTTGTTAGCATGTGGCAAGCTCTCAAGTGGCGTGGATCCTCTCTAAGGAGAAGATATCTTCTCTTGGCCTCTCTATCTGTCTGCTTGAGCCACCATCACAAAAATATCAGGTTTTGCGTGGCTTAAATAAGGTAACGTTACTTTCTCACAATTCTGGAGATAGAATTATATTGGAGGCTATCAGATTTGATTTCAGATAAAGTTTCTCTTACTGACTTGGAGGTGACTACTTTCTGTGTTCTCGTACAGCCACCTCTGCGTCTTTTCTGTTCAATTTTTTTTTTCTAGTGAGTTCTCTTTTCTAAAAAGTCGTGGACATCCTGAAGGGAATGGCACACCTGCTACCTTACATTGAACATCGTTCCCTTAGTTAGTTGAACATTGTCTTGAATACTGGCTTAAACTTTCTGAGTTTTGTATTTGGTATTTGTTTTCAACTTGGCAAGTGGGAAGAAAGTATATTGAGCGATCTTACATGGAAAATTAGTGGGAGAAGAGATTTTAACTGTGAAACATCTAAACCACATCTTTTAAGAATTTCACCTATCAGCCAACATGACCAATATCCACAGAATAAGCCTATTATTATGTAGAAGTTTTGCTGCACAATCATAAGAGACATAAAATAAGATGGTGTGATCTTCCCTGAGTTTCAGAATGGACAGGAAGTAATTGAAAGAGCCACAGCTACTTAGGGGATAGTTTGCATTACTTAGGCATAAGCAATGTCAGCATACGCTTAAACAGCAGAATGACAGACTTAGGATTATTTTTGAAGGGCTATGCTATTATCACAATATAGGGGAAATCAGTGGGTGGAGGAGAAACAGGGAGGCAGGGAGAGGAAATCCCTGAGCCTATGAAACTACATCATACAAAGTTTAAAAAGTTAAAAATAAAAAAGATGCTTTCTTAAATTCAATATTTCCAAGTATCCCTGAAAAAAATTCAAAATGAGAAATAAACACAAAATGTGTTTCTTTATAGGTTTCTGACCATGTATGTTTGAATGTAAATCAATTGTGTAATAATTGATGAATGTTTAATAAGATAGGTCTAAGTGGTGGAATTTGATTTCCTGCATTATATAATTGGCTATTTAATATATGTTAGTTCTAACCAGGTGTGCACCACTTACATGTTATTCAAATATGGATTATTTTTTGCAAAATTAACAGAATGAAAACTACTTGTAGGGATTCATTGGCTTGTTATATTTGACTATGAATGCAGACTTGTTTCAGTATTCTTAAATTAATGTGACGTGATATAGTATACTTGAAGTTAGTAATGTAAATATGAAATTAAACATTGAACAGTTTTCAAAACTGGTACTGAGTTAAACAAGGCTCATTCCTTGATAAATACGAATTGTTATATTTTTCTGATGGGTTAAAAATCATAGTTAATCGTAACACAAAGCTTAGGTAAGTGATTTCAAACAGCAGAGACTACCATAAGAGAGTCACCTGTCTAGAGTAGATATATGCTTCTGTGAAGTTAGGACAGTCTTTGTCCTTGGGATTTAAAAAATACTGCTCAAAGGGATCTACCTACTTAAGTAAAAAGAAGTTCAACATCAAGCACCAATGCCTTCCAATGTTACTGATCTATGAGCTCTGTTGGCATTCATAAACCGTGATAGAAAATTCATTTCATGCTTGTCTACTTTGATAAAACTCATGACTGAATTGTTTGAAAATGCTGAAAACAGGGACTGATTGTAGAAATGGCCCAACATGTGGTTTACACTGGAATAAAAGTAGGCCTCAGAACAACTCTCAGGTTAGCTTCCTCTCACATGGAAATTTTGCCAGGATATTGACAAGCCTGGATATAGTATAGTTTGCAAGTGGAATTGCTATTGCATTATGTATAAAGCATGTCAATAATTAACATATAATGAATTATTTATAGATAATGTGCTTGCAAAAATACATTTGCAATAAACTATCAGCTGCTATCTTCCTTGATCATAATTCTCTCCTCCAAATGTCCTGGTGACTGACAATACAATTCTTCCACATAACTAACTTCCTGTCTATGCTTGAGTGTAAGGGTAAAAGAATGTACTGGCCTGGCCACCATCGTTTTTATGCGTGTAGCTCATGAGGACTATTGCATTTCATTCTGGAGCTTCTCAGGGTTAAAAAAAAAAAAAAAACATGAAAGAAAACCCAATAGTTTTTATAGCAGTTAGTTCTTAATAGCATTACTTCCACACTACAACCTTTTCTTTCTTTCTTCATTATTAGTCATGAAGACCCATCTATGTCCCTTCCTGAAAATAAACACTCCCATCATAATAATATTTTCAAACATTTGCCAAAATCAGTGGACAGAACCTTAATTTTTCAAATGGAGGTAAATACAGCTCAGATAATTTCAATACTTTTTACTATTTTCCCACAATATACTTCCTCCACTCTTAATTGCTTTTATTGGAGGTATTGTAGACTTCTAGTCATTAGCATCTAAATTTGTAATGCAAAAATTCCATATACGGACAACACAACTTTGATCAATCTTAAATTCTCTTTCTATGAACAATTGAGGTCATTTTCCATTTTGTGCCTCCTCATACTTAACTTAGGAAAGAATTTGTGGCAAGCATATCATACTATGATAATTGTAATGTTTCCCTTTATGCCAAGTTTTAGAAACAGTTGATATTTATGCTAGTTGTACAATATCATTCTAAGGCAGGAAGTTATACAAGTAGTTGGATGCCTCCAAGTATCAGCATAAGGGGTGCGTTTGATATGTCCCATCAGTCCAAAAACAACATTTTCATTTTTCTGCAGAATTTCTATTTTGTTTCCTACAGAATTATTGGAGGAAAATGTAGCCTGATTTTTGGTGACCAAACTATATATGTTGCACTAGACATTTGCTGTACTACTTGGAAAAAACAGAGTATTAAACCAAGATACAAGAAGGAATTGGTAATTCATTGTTTGCATTCTAATAGTAGAGTCGCATTTTCTTTCAGCCACTAGTGCTTTTTGTATACAAAGAAACATATTTGATTCTTACTTCTGAGTTGATGTCCTCCAGACAGGGAAATTTTACCAGAAATGTGATTTATAGCTACAGTATAACCCCATGAGCTCTTAGGCCTGTGTGTGTGTATGTGTGCACATACATGCACATGTTTGTGATAAATATGTAATATGTGCATCTCCGAATTATCAAGATGGCTTACTGGCAACAATAATTAAAAAGGACTGATTCTAGACTAGAATCGTAGTTTTGAATTTCCAATATACTTCGGAATTTGAAGTGAATCCATTTGACATGCCTGTGAAATTATGGTTAATTCTACCTAAGACAGAATGAATGTCCCCAGAGAGAAAGCATTCTAAAGAGCCTGAAGGCCATCTGACTCAGTGTCCTAAGAGATAGAACATTAGCATTTCATGCTGCAGCTGTAATCACAATTCGACCAATCAGTCACGCATGCATGGACCCTGATGTCTGCCTGCAACAAGCACCATAGATTTTTGTCTTCTTAAATCTGAGCCTCTGTTCTCTTTGAAACATTCTTTTAGTTTTATCCAAGCCCATGTCCCTCAAATTGCAGTTATGAAGATGCCAAATAGAAAGCTATGTTAAGCTTTATGGCCATAACATTGAAACGTGATAACATTAATCCTCAGAAAACACTAATACAGTAGGAAATTGAAATGGGCAATGGGAGGCAGCCAATAAAAGTACATCACCAGGGCAGATGGCATGGTCAAGGAATGAGGAATGATCTCCTTCACTTTGGGTACAGTGGCTTTACTGTGGACCATGTGCTGTATTGTAACCTCACTAGAGAGTCAGGGAACTGAGGAATTTGGACACCAAGTATATACTTGAGTGGAGACTGCTCCTATGGGACACAAATTCTGTTTCACCTATGATGCAAAAGAGAGCCTTCAAGTGAGGAGATGCCTACTCTTGTAGTCATTAATAATTTGTGAATGCTGTATGAGAAAGCACAATGCCAAGAGTAGCCTCAGCTACACAGAGTCAATCTCTTCAAAATTAAAAAAAAAAAAAAGAGGAAGACAACACTTGAAGGATCAGAAGATGATCACGGGAACTGAAAAGCATGTGTGCACTGTAGCAGTCTAATTCAAGATTTAATACCTAATTAAAAACAGCCTTAATTTCCTCCTGTGATGCCAATAAGTTATATGTGGTCTGTCATCTCTTCTTCGTACCTTTTCAGTCTTGTATTACGTATGCTTCTGAAACTTTTTTTTTTTGAGATACAAGAGGTAAGACTATCCTAAGTCAGTCTTCCTGTTGTAGCACTCCTTTTTTCTATAGCTTTTTCCTATGGGGAAGGGATGAAGTTTACAGGAGCAATAAGATTATCTCTTAAATGTACAGGCTTCTTGACCACTGAAGAATGTTAATCAGATTAGTTTGCTTTGGGTTGGTGATTCAAACTTTGTGACATCAACTGGGTTTATCTATGATAAGAAAAATAAAAGGTCCAAACCATTCTAATCTACTTTGAATTGCTTTTCACAATTAAAACTCTTTGCCTTGCCAGCTGGTAACCGCATTAGGCTCAAAAACCTGGATTTGGAAGAGATCAGATGGATGTGTAAGGAACCTATCCCCATCATCACACCTTCCATTTACAAGCCCTATAGCTTTGGAGGGATGTGATGGGGAAGAAAAAAAAGCAGCAGCTTGGGCCCTGTTTGTCATGCAATGCTCTGAACTGCCATTTCTGCTCATGCTGATATTCCTTGGGGAATATTTTGTGGACTCTGCAGATTTTCCCCTCTGCTAACCTTCGCCGCAGCTTATTTGTCTCAGTATATTTTTAGGACTAGCTGCATAGGACGCTGAACATGATCCAGGGGAACTGCAACAGCTTCTTTCTGCTGATGTCACCTCAGCCTGACAGGGTGATCCTGTGGACAACAGCTCTTGCAAGACCACAGCTGAATGGATCTGTCCCCCAGGGTATCTACAAGTGAAGTGTGAGAAACTACTCTTATTCGTTCCTCAAGAGTGCAATTGTGCTTTCCAATACACTTCATCTTCTTTACCTGCCAACAAATAAGCAGAAAAAAATCCTCCCTTTTTTGAATAAGTTACAGAAGAAATAAGTATTCTATAAGTGTACTCATTTATTAAGGATTTATTTATTTGAAAGGCAGAGTGACAGACAGGGAGAGACACATCTCTCATCCTCTCGTTCACTTGCCAGAAGACTGTGAGAGCCTTGGCTGAGGCAGGTCAAACACTGGATCCCCAAGCTTCACCACAGCCTCGGAGCATAGCAGGGACCCACAGACGTGGGCCATCATCCCCTGCTTAATTTAGCTGTCTTTGCAGGAAAGTGAATAAGAAATAGAAGCAACCAGATCTCTCATATGGGATGCCAGCATGGCATGCTGCTGTTTAAACCTCGGTGCCACAGCCTTATCCACATAGGAATGTATCTAATTGTCTTGGTAGCCTCTAAATAACCCTCAGACTTGAATACAGCTGAAGGAAAATAATTCTTTATTCTCTTTAGGGACATGTTGGCAATGTGCCACAAAGCAACAACATTTTCTCAAAGATATGTACTCTTCATGTGTATGCTTAAAATCTGAAGGGTTAATTTTTAACTGTATTCACTGAATACAGTTAATGATTGGATAAAGTGATGGTGGATATTAGACATCAGCTCAATTGGTCATGGATGCTTAAACATTATTTCTGTGATAGTATTTCTGGATAAAATTACAATGCAAATTATTCAAAAGCAACCTGAGCTCATAGCAGAGTCTCTAATTCAAAAAGAACTTATTTTTATTACCAAATCTCTATTTGAAAGGAAGCTGATATTCAGAGAATACTCCTACCCGTTTACACTCTAGGCCCTGTGAGGACATAGTGGATATAGAGGAAGAAAGATAATTGATAATCCTCGGAGCACCCCCAAACACTCCAGGGCAAAGAGAAGGTATAGTTATGTCATCTACTAAAGTCATTTCTCTATCAAGTGAAAAGACTTAACACCTACCTGGAAATCTAAGGTCTTAGGTGAAATGAAGTACAGTATATAACAAAGTTTATGGACGATGTCCAGAGCAATTTTGCTTTTTAGGAAACCTCCTGGATCTTGCTGAGCAACATTTTAAATTTTGAAACCTAAGCATTAACTGTGGCAAAAGTCTCAGCAAAAGGCTTTCCTAGGATCTCGCAGAATAAACAAAATACATTGTGTAATGAATAGACTGTGAGAGGCAATTTCTCCTTCTAATATTTATGGTAGAATTGTCTGCTGTCATTACAATTACTTCATAGGTGAGACATCCTGAGCATATTATCAAGGCTGCCTTTAAGTATCAAAGAAATGCACATCAAGGTTGAATTTATGAGCAGTGAAATCACAGTCCTTAGAACAAATCTTTGCTTCACAATATACTGCTTCATGAAATCCTAGCAAAATGCTTCAGCTTATTTTCGAAAGAGTGCTACTATTATACAAATGAAACCCATGGATTTTAACATCCTTACTTCATGGCCTAGAACCTAAAGCATTATCAAAGAAAATTTATAGTACACAAGATAAACGTAATGTTACATTCCAAGGGGATCTATATTTTCATATTAGAATTTTATTGTTTACTTAAATTTTTTATTCATACAAAATAAATCTGAAAAATACTCATATTGTGACACATAAGGAAATAAGATATCATATACACATATATAAAATGTGTATGCCTATGTGTATGCCCACAGGGATAATAGAGACACAGTTCTTTGACCATCTCTCTCAGACACATCAGCAGGGATCTGGATGGGAAATGAAACCGTGGGGACTGGAAGACATTTTCTGAAATAGAATGCCAACGTCTCAGGTGGCAGCTTCAGCTGCAGCGTTGGAATGCCAGGCCTGGCGGTTTAATTTCATAAGCTCACAGCTGGAAGGGAATTTGTGTTAGAATGCATTTTACCCTGAATCACCTTCATCTAATATTAGATGAGACTTTGGCTTTAGACTTTTTACTGTTGAAATTAGGCTTTGGGGTCTGTTGGGTGAAATGAACATATTTTGCACATGGGAAGCACATGAATTCGTGAGTTTAAAGTCAGAATGCTATGTTTTGAATGTCTTCCTTTCACAATTAGATGTTATTCATGTGTTATAAATGTAAAGTGAGGTTCTTAAGAGATTACTAGGCCTTGAGGGCACTTGTCTCATGAATAAGATTATAGTTAAAGCATTTGATGGAAGATCATCTCCTCTGCCCTCCTGCCTTCCACCACATGAGGATCTATCGCTGTTACCCTCTAGAGGATGCAGGATCAAAGCACTATTTGTTTATTTATTTATTTTATTATTTTTTTTATTGTGGAATTAAATTTATTAGTGATTCCAAAAATGACAACCTATTATGTTAGAAAATCAATTTCCACCATTTGTATTGCAATAATAAACTTGGCACTTCTGTCTGATAGGAACTCCTACGCAAATAAAAATCAGGGATCTTAAATATGATAAAAGTAACTAGCAGGTTCTTTTTTTTTTTTACTGATTATTAAGGATACATTTTTGAAATATTTTCCTTTAGTATCATCAATAACACATTCAGAACATCCCTTCAAATTAACATAATAGAAGTCTAATCATTTTAGAAACACAATAAAAACACAAATCACACAAAGGAGTATTCTCCACAAATAACTGTCACTCATTATATACTCTCTCTGTTCTGTTAACATTCTGCTCAATGATCAAAGCACTATTTAAACCACAGACCAGAACATATCAGGCACTTGAACCTGCAAATGCCTGAGCCTGAACGTCCTAGATTCCAGACTTGTGTGAAAATCAATACACATTCCTTATAAACAGCTGTTTCTCAAGTATTCCTTTGTGTCGCAGCTAAATGGGCCAGGCACACAATCAAGTCATTGAATATAGCCTGTCAATCTACATAATCATACACGAAGTCATTTCTTCTTCCTACCAGAGTGAAAATCAGGTGCAATTTTCAAAGTCTGCCTGCTGGAAGTGTATCTTCCATCACTGTCCTTCAGATACGTCTCACAAGGGAATGTGTTCACTAGGAGAGATGTCTGTAGTGCAGAACCTCAAGTAAAGTAGACCCAAGCCTTCTCTTCCTCTGTCAGTGGGTGCACTTTTTGGAGTTCTATAATAAAACCAAAGGAGAGGGGACCAATGCCATTTCTTGTGTCCTTGGGTACTGGCACATTTGTAATATCATGCTCAGTAATTAATGGTGGTGAGTGAGATAACACCTAGTTGGTGATGGACAGTTCATGCCACATGGCAGCTTAATGGCCCAGGAGTAAGCACACAATCTGTACTGTGGTCCAGAAGCAGATCAATACTATTTTCTTAAAATAGAGATAAAAGGATTTGGTCCTAAATCCCAAGGGCCTACTCACAGACTCACCTATGGGAACCTGCAAAAGTTTCCAAACCCTGTCCCTCTCTGCTACCAGCATTTCAAGAACTACTGCCTATGCTGGATCATCTATTCATACTCAGTTTGTTGAAAATGGGATTAAGTGATAAGGGTATTTTTAGTGCAAAAATCTAGGCATCTTTTTTCATAATACTCATTTTCTATGAATTTTTTTAAATTCACTTTTAGCTCAAACTACAGAGTAGCTTTCCCATCAGCCTACACATGTTGCATAGCCTTCTCGTTTTCTGGGATCCACTAAAAATTAGTAGCTTTTTGGATCTCTTGGTAAGTGCTCCAGTAAAATATACACAGATGAGGTATACAAAAGTCACCGATCCCAAAGAAGACTAAGTGTTGTCATTGATTTTGGTTTTGTGACAGACAAGATACAGCAACGACCCTTGACCTTGGAAGGAATATCTTGATATGGCCCATTCCACACTGGATCTCTAGCATCTTCACTGGGGTAGAAATCCTTGAATTTTTGTTACTTTATTTCCTACCTTCTGACATGCAAGGATCTTTCTAATCACTATGGAGTAATTAGTATTTCTTATTCAGCAAATTCATTTGAAGAAGAGGAAGGCAATGAAGTTCCATGTGAACTAAGTAATGATGTAGGGCTGGCGAGCTGATATTTCGCTGAGGTATGACAGTGAAAGTGATAGCCACTGCTAGCAAACTTGCTCTATGCATTCGCACTAACAGGTGTGAAGAAGTAAGTATTTGCCACACTTACAGCTCTTGATCAGGTACAAGGCATTCTGCTCCTCTGCTTAAGCAAGGAAATCAGATGCAGTAGGGCAGCTGCACTCAGGGGGCAGTGGCTCTATAAGGCTATATAACCTAATGTCACCTATGTCTTCTATTAGGTACAGTTGATGCTGTTCACAACATGACTAAATTAACTAATTACATATTTCTCTTAGCATATTCTCATTAAGTGATGGATGAGATCTATTATAAGGAAATGGACCATGAGGCTATGGAAGCAAAATCCCAAAATCTACACGCAGCCACAAATCCACGGTACTCAATTTTAGTGTGTGAATAGGAACTGATAATACAAATCACAAACTAAATCGAAGCTGGAAAGTAGTGAAGACCATTTTCTCGGGTCCAAGATGGTCAGGCGGAGAGAACAATTCTCTCCCACTTTACCACTGGCTCTTCTCACCTTCAATCGGCTGAGGCTCCTTCACATTGGGGAGGGCAATCTGCTTTTCTAATCAACTGACTTATATGTACTTCTTACCCCAAAGCACTTTCACAGACACATCCATAGATCCTGTGTGTCAGGACATACACTTTCTGCACCGTAATATTTCCTAATATTCTCACATGAATATAAAGTGAAGCTCTATTTTCAGTTCCTATAGGACAGCTGGTGAGGGATTTCTTGTCTGTGGATTCAAGTGCTGTTTTAACTGAAGAAATGTCAATTTTCTTGTGTTTTCCTCTTCTTCCTTCCTAGGTCTCTCCCTTCAGGGCCTCTATGGAAACAGGTTAGAGTTAAGGCTCTCCATCATCCATCTCCATCTCCAAGTCTTCTGCCTGCTTCCATTCATTTAAGTCAGGTTCTTTTATTCAAAATTAGCTCCTCCCAGGTCACTGTTTCTAACTTCATCGCCATTCCATTATTCAGTTTTTCTATTACATTTTTTCTTTTTACTTCATTTCTTTATTGGTCATTGATACTTTTTTCTTATCCTATGCCTTGATACTATTTTTCTTAAAAGATTTATATATTTCCATTGGAAAGTGATATATACAGAGAGCAGAAGAGACAGAGAGGAAGATCTTCCATCTGATGGTTCACTCCCAAAGCAGCTGTAATGGCTGGAGCTGAGCCAATCCGAAGCCAGTAACCAGGAGCCTCCTCCAGCTCTCCCACATGGGTGCAGGATTCCAAGTCTTTGGGCCATCCTAGACTGTTCTCCTAGGCCACAAGCAGGGAGCTGGATGTGAAGCAGGGCTACGGGGATTAGAACTGGTGCCTATATGGAACTCCAGTGCATTCAAGACGAGGTCTTTTGCTACCATGCGATCACATCGGGCCCTAATTTTTTTTTTTTCCTCTGAAGAGAAATATTACTGATATTTATGTTGTTTCAGTTGTCAAGCTTTTCAATCGAATGAGTCTCTTTCATGCGAATGGCTTTATTCACATGCACAGTGATTTCTGGTTGCCTGCTAAAGTTTCACACATGCACAAAAAATCCTAAGTTGTAAAATATTTAGCTGAGAGGCCGGTGTGGTGGTGGCACTGGCATCCAATATGAGCACTGGTTCCTGCCCTGGCTGCTCTGCTCTGATCCAACTCCCTGCTAATGGCCTGAGAAAGGAGCAGAGAATGACCCAATTCCTTGGGACCCTGCTTCCATGTGGGAGACCCAGGCTCCTGGCTGCTGCCTTTGGATTGGCTCAGCTCCAACCATTTGGCCATTTAGGGGAGTGAACCAGAGGATAGAAGCTAGCCTTTCCTCTTTCTCCTTCTCATTCTCTTTCTTTCCTCTCCCCTTCCCCTTCTCTCTTCCTCTCTCTCTCCCCCCTCCTCTTCTTCTTTCTCTTCTTCCTTCTCATTCTTTTTTAATCTGATTTCAAAGGAAAATAAATCTTTGAAAATTAAAATATGTAGCTGAAGTGTTTCCTAAACACAATGTTTCCTAATATAACTTAATACCTTCAATACAAGGCAGTGGTGGCTATGTTGACTAAAGTGAAATTCTTGATTAGGGTTTGTGATACGTAAGTGAACTGGCTGGCTTGCCTTTAGACAAAGAGAAAGTCATGACCCCTATAGATACATGTGTGTTGATCTTTCAGGTAGCCAACTGAAAACTAGGTAATATTAATGCCTATTCTGTAAAACCCTACAGCAAACATGTATCATGTTTTAAAAGTTATTATCCAGCTTTCACCTCAAAAGTTAGTGTCAGACCTCACACTATATTACCAAGAAAAGGTCACAATATTCTCTTAGTACTAATTTATTTAATAGTCCCTTGTAGGCTTTGTTGCCCATATTGTGTGATTTGTACAATATTTTCATGGGTAAAGTCATTTTGGGAGAGTATGATGCTTATTATTTCATCAATGTTCTACAATCATGTTGCTCTTCTCTATCAATCAAATTTCCTATGATTTGTATCTCCATCAGTCTAAGCCAAGTTGATCCAGAGCTTCCCCACCACCCTCCACCCCTGAGCTTATGCCATGCTACGCTTGTTCAGCCTCATTAAAACACATCCCTCCCAAAGGCTGTCTTCCAGGGGTCTGATAGGTAACAGTAGGGTTTTTAGATCTGCTTGATGCAGGCCATTTTATGAATCTAACATTTTCTATTATTAAACCTTTTGTTTTTTTTAACCAAGTGATGCTTATGTGTCCATGCTTGCTTCAAAATATTCTCCTGTAAATGTTTTATGCTTCACAAAATGTATGTAGGTGTTTTATTGATTCATTTTATTTATCTGAAAAGCAAAGATACAGAAAGAGAGAGAGAGAGGAAAAAAAAGAGAATGAATCATCCATCCTCTGGTTCATTCTGCCAAAAGGCTGTCACACAGCCCAGGCGGCTGAGCCAGGTGCCAGAATCTTTATCCAGGTATCTCACATAAGTACAGGTGCCTAAGCATTTGGGCCATCTTCCACTGCTTTCCCAAATGCATTTACAGGAAGCTGGATTGGAAGTAGAGCATCCAGAACTTCAACAGGTATCACATTGGATGCCTCATGCAGGCAACAGGTGAATAATTCAGGCAGCAATGTCAGCCCCTGGAGATTCATTTTTAAATGTATATTGTCAATAGGACACTTGTTTCTACTATGTCATTTAATGGAGTAGTTTGTACTTAACAAAAATTATGAGTATTAATTTTGTGTTCCGTTTGCATTGTATCCTCTAATTATTGTTTAGGGGAATCATTAGCATTTTTAAATACACAAACATCAGTAAATGCTTACATCTTTTTCAGTCTCTACAGTGCTAATTTCTATTACCAGCTAAACACAACAGTTAGTATACTGAATTATTTAGAAGTGCTTCCTTCATTTTGGAAGATTGGTAGATTTTACAGTTATGTCTTTCTTATGTATTCACTTTCTATTTCATTGTTGTCAGAGAACACATTTTGTATGCTTTCATTTCTAACCTGCATGATTTGTGTATGGTGTACAACATGACCTATTTGTATGAATTTTCCAAATATAACAATAAGCAATATGCACCCCACAATTTTAAGATATAGAATGATGCTATATAACTTTATAATAAAAATACATTAACACTTCTTATATCTGTTGAAATAACCATACTTATTTTTCTCCTTATCTATTAATATGATCAATTATCTTGTTTAATTACATGTCAAAATTCATTCAGTAATTCTGAAATGAATATTAATTAGCTGGCTAGCTAGTTTATTTGCTTAATAACATAAATAGCTTAGAGTCAAATGTTTCTCATTTGTTTTTTGCTGGCAATACACATGCATTCTAAATTAAAATATCTGGCTATTGATTAAGTGATCTACGAGCAAATAATTTTTACTTCACAAGTTCAAAAAAATTGATTTTATATTCCAATTTTTGTGGGTATCTGTGTTTTTGTCTGCTGCTCATAGTGATACTGAGAGAAGAAGTAATTGTGGATGATTCTCTTTTTTTCCGGGGCTCACAGTGATCAAGTGATCACCGTGTTCACTTAACAGTAAAGAATGAGTTTTGTTGTGAACCGGGTTACCACTAGAAATAGATCATTATGCAATGAACAAAAAAAGAACATTTTAGAATGTGTAGTTTCTGGGTTTGGTTTGATGGTCCAGTGAGCAAATCCTTGCCTTGCATGTGTCACGGTCCCATGTGGACACAGGTTCTTGTCCCAGCAGCTCCCTTTCATCCAGCTCCCTACTTGTGGCCGGGTAAGCAGTAGAGGAGGGCTGACTCTGCGCTCGCATGAGAAATCTAGAAGAAGCTGCTGCCTGACTTCTGGCTTTGGTTCGGCTGGGCTCTAGCCATTGCGGCCACTTGGAGAATGAACCAGTGGATGGAAGATTTCTCTCTCTCTCACTCTGTCTTTTCAGTAAGAATAAAATAAAACAAAGGTAAATTTGTACAAAAATTCTTTAAAAAATAAGAAGAAGAATGGGTGGTTTCAGGCAGCTAAGTCTACTGTCCCATTTTCTGTTAAGCTTGTTGTGTTAGAAGAGGTGCTCACTTGAAATCTCATTAATTCCACTGCATTCCATCGAGAGTTAGATGAGCAAAATGACAAGTATAACTGTCTACTTATGCAGTAAGCTATTTTGACATACTTCACACGGAATTTTTACATGTTGTAAATCACATATTACAGTATAATATAAAAATCATGTATTTTAAAAACGTGTTTCAAGTCCTGTTCCAACATTGAACAGTACTGGAGTTTTGCTTAAATTCTTTTATGTATAATGTTATAAACAATATCAGAATTAAAGAAATTATTTTAATCATGATAATTTGTAGCAAATATGAAATATAGTCACATATGTTACCCATGAATATTCAATTTCCACATCCATTTAATATTCTTGGCATTGAAAACACTCAAAATATTGCATTCTAGCTTGACTTACTATTAGAGAAATATGCACTATATAAACATTACATATAGTCACTCTACTATTCAAAGGGACATCAAATTTTCTTATTCCTAAGTAGCTATAATTTAGCACTTGATAACTGAAATTTCCCCATCAATTCTACCCGTTATTCACTCCTAAGCCTCTGATAAGCAGAACTATATATTTAATTCATTATATAAGTTTACCTTTTGTTTAAGAACTTACATGTTAGGGGCTAGCAATGTGGAATCACAGATTAGCTGCCATCTGCAATGCCAGCATTCCATATGGATGCTAATTCCAGCTCTGGCAGTTCCACTTTAAATCCAGCTTCCTGGCTGATGCACTGGGGAATATAGCAGAAGACAGCCCAGCTTCTTGTGCTACTGCATGTATATGGGTGAGACAAATGAAGCTCCTGGCTCATGACTCCTGGCTTCAGCCTGATCCTCCCTGATGTTGCATCCACTAGGAAGTGAGCCAGAAGATTGAAGATCCTTTTTCTCTGTTGCCCTTCTATGTGTGTAACTTGACCTTTCAAATACAACATAAATCTTAAAAAAAAAAAAAAAAGCTAAATTGGATCTTGCGATACTGATCTTTGTGTTTTGCTTGTTTCAGTACTATAATGACCTCCAGTTTCATTCACATAGCTGCAATTGACAATATTCCATCCTCTTGAATGGCTGTATACTACACATAAATGCACCACATTTTCTTTATCCATTCATTAGCTGATGGGCGCTTTGTTCCATTTTTTGGAATATTGTGAGTAGTGCTGCAGAAAGCACAGAGGAGCAGAAGTCTCTGATACACAGATTTCATTTCTTATATCCAATTATCTGATTTATACTTGATTGTGTGATCTGAATAACATGGCAGTTATTTGTGCATTCTTGAGGAACCTCCATAACACTTTTGAGAACAACTTCATTAATTCACATTTCCACCAAGAGTAAGACTTCTCTTTTCCTTAAATCCTTAACAAAATTTGTATCTTATGTCATTTTGAGAATAGCCAATCTAACAGGCCAGAGGTGGTAACTCACCATAGCCTAGGGTTGCATTTCTCTAATAACTAGAAATGCTGTGTGGTTTTTTATGTAAGTGACAAAAAAGCATATTTGAGAAATTTCTATCCATTTTAAAAGAACTGGACTACTTGAGGGTTAATCGCTGAATTATTTGAATTCCTTATGTATTATGAACAGTAACCTCTTGTTAGAAATATAGATCACAAATATTTTTGCTATACTGGCAGTTCTTTTATCCCTCTGTTGATTATTTGTTTTATTGAGTGGTTCAAGTTCACGTGTCTGATTTTTGCTATTTTTTTTAGCATGTAATTCCTTTGCTTTGGGTTTCTCATCTAGAAATCCCTTGCCCATCCCAATGGCTAGAAATATTTTTCTATGCATTCTTCTAGCAATTTCAAAGTTTCAAAGCCTACAGTATCAAGAACCTAACCTATTTTGATTAATTTATATACCTGGTGTAATGGCCTAGTTTCATACTTCCACATATGGATATCCAATTTTCTGAATTCTATATATTGACAACGTTATCATTTTCCCAACACACATTGTCACAAACCAGTTGTCTGCAGATGCAATTTTTTACATCCAAGGTCTCTATTTAGTTTCACTGGCCTGTACATATATTTTCATGAACTACTTGGACCTTTGTAATGCATTTCAAAGTGGGATAAGGTAATGCGTCATGCTCTGTTCAGAGGAGAAAACACATCACAGAAACACTAAGGATTGCTCATGATGATTAGGAACAACTTTATGACAGAAAGTCTGATAGTTGAGAAATCAAGAAATTCTTAGACACATGCACCGTATCAGGATTAAATCATGAAGAAACAGAACACCTAAACAAACTAACAGTGGATACTGAGATTTAATTAGACATGTACAAATCTTCCACTAAAGAAAAGCTCAGAGCACATGGCTTCATTGCTAGTCTATGAAACATCTGGAGGAGAATTAACCCCAATGCTTCTTTAACTGTGTAAAATAGAAGAAAAAATACAGAGAGGAGGTAATTCTTGCAAAGAAATTCTATGAGGTCAGCATTACCATAATATCCATATCAGACAAGAGCACAACAAAACAATGGATTTTTAAAATGGATTTTTTAAATCTTCAACAACATTCTAACAGATCAAATGTTACTTTACAAGGTGTTTTCAAGTGGAACTCATCCCAAGAATACAAACATTTTGATGTATGGAAATCAATAAATACAATGCCCCAAATAGACAGAGTGAAGGATTAAAAGCACATGCCTGAGATGCATGAGATGACAGTGAATCGAGCTACCACTTGCAATGCAGCATCCAACATGGCAATCAGAGCCCTGGCAGCATCCAACATGGCAATCAGAGCCCTCCTCTTTCAATCCAGCTCCGTACTAATGCAGCAGCAAAAGTGCAGAAGATTATTCAGGTTCTTGGGTTTCTGCTACCATGTAAAAGGACAGTTTAGAATTCCTGGCTTCTGGCTTCACCCTGGCCCATCCACAGTCCCAGCTGTTGTGGACATTTTGGGATTGAACCAGAAGATATGAAAACTTTTTTTCTCCCTTATCAAATAAAAAGCAAGTATTTTAAAATGTTATGTCATAGATGCACAAAAGGAGATTAAAATTCAATATCTCTTCATGATGAAAAGCTATGAACACATTAGGTATAAGAGCATACACTTCAACATAATAAAGGTTATATCTAAGAAGTAAACAGTGAATGTCATATTGAATGGGAAAATGGTTGAGTTTCACTCTGGAATCTAAAAGCAGACAAAGATGCCGATTCTATTTTAATTTATCATTCTGCTACAAGTCTAAGGCACAGCAATCCAGCAGCAGAGATAAACAAAAGGAATGAAGATCAACCAGGAGAGAACCAAACCATCACTGCTTACAGATGACATGACCTTATTATACAGAAACGTCCAAAGATTTCACCCACAGAAAAGCTATTGGAAATAATAAAATTCGGCAAAGCAAGAGGATGCACAGTCAGCATCCCAAATCTGTAAGGTTTTCATACATTAATAAAGAATCATCTGAAAATGAAATCAAAAAAGAAATCCCATTTTCATAACTAAAGAAAATAATTTCAAGAAGATTGTATACTCAGAGAGGTGAAGGATCTCTGGGTGAAAACAAGGGTCATTGAAATACAGACAAAGAAATGAAGAGATGCCTTGTGCTCACACTGGAATAAATATTGCAATAAGGGGCATTAAACCAATTTATATAATCAAAGCAAATGCAAAGAATATTTTAGTTTTTCACAGAGAAAAAAAAATGAATGGAACTACAAAAGACTCAAATAGCCACAGTGCTCTTGAGCAAAATGAAATCGAGTTATCTCAATTTTTGGTAGTGTCCCAATTCTGAGGTCATCTCCTCTTGGATATGAAAAAAATTACCAAATATTACCTGTTTATATCTATCCTAATTGGTCATCTTGAGCTTATTAAAATTATGACTGCAAATACCTATAATGTATATTCAGCACATACATATAAAATTATATAACTACATAATATTCCAAGTCCTACAATTTAAAATGGCACTTACACCTATTGCAGTTTCAAACTCAAATGTGTTTAATGCTCTCACAATTGTTTCTCTAGACTATTTACATGTGTATTTGTGTATGTTCAAGACAGAGATACTACATGAATATTAGACACATTTATGGGGGTCAGCATTGAGGCACAGCAGGCCAGGTCATCTCTGGAGACACCCACATCTCCTTTCAGAGTGCTCACTCAAGGCTCAGTTACCACACTTCTGATTTAGTTTCCTGCTAACGAGCTTGATAAAGCAGACAATGGTGCTCAAATACTCGAGTTCCTGCCACTCACAAGAGAGTTCCCCATGGTTTTCCTGGCTCCTCACTTCTGTCTGGCTTAGGCCAGCTGAGTTACAGCCATTTGAGGAGTCAACCAGGAGATGATCGTTTTCTATCTCCTTGTCTTTGTCATTGTGCTTGTCAGATAAATTAATAAATCCATTTTGAAAAACCTCATACAAATATATATTATATATGGACTTTTTAACATTAGAGAATGTTTCAAACTTCTCTGCCATTCAAAAATGTTAAAGCATCTAGTAAGTAACCACTACACTTTGCCTTTTACATAAAAGATAGTGTCACCTATTAATACAGACCACTAAGATTGTCAAAATTCTGTAGAATTCACTTCAATTAAGTAACCTCAGGTAGCTAAATATTTACACAATGTCTTTTGATTCTTTTGCCCTAATACGTTTAGATATCAGTCATCTCATTTATTTTTTCAATCGTTCCCATTTCATTTTTATTGTTTACTATTCTTTAATTCCTGTGTACTCACTTAGCTACCAACAGCATTATGATTCAGTCTTTGACAATCTTTGTCCATTTCTCATCACCACTATCCAATTATTGTTAGTATTATGAAACTGTTTCATTTTTAACATGTTTTTGAAATTATGCATTTCTATAACAGCATATTATGTAAGACATTCATCAAGGCAAATGTATTCATATAAACACAGGAAATAGATGATGGGTTGTTATGTTTTAAAGATTATAATACTTTAATAAGTAATATATGTATTAAAATGGAAATGTAACATATAGCTAAGCTCCCAACAGTTTACCATCACTAAAACATGTATCTCGGGAAAATCAAACAAAATTATTTCAGAAATAAAATTTGTTTTCCAGATAATTCAGGAGACAGTGGCATATTTACTAAGGATGCTGAATATTTTTTCTAACAATTTTTATTGTTATCTATCTTATATGTTTGTAACTCTATACTTGAAGTCAACTATAAAAATTGGCAACATACAACATCATAAATCTCTCCCAACACACCACTTTTTCCCAGGAGAGCTAAGCATCATTTTGCATCAAAATCTTGCAATCCAGCTATTGCAATCACTTTTTGTATGAATAAAATTGACTCATAAAATGACAGTACAGTTTGTTTCACCATGAGCAGATGTGGGCATACATTACATGACATCCCATCTGTGACCATCATATATCTCCATGGTTCATAAAACCTCCTTTATTCTCAAAGGGATATTCACCAGTTAGTGATTCTTTCCTAAGAACAGGAGACAACTATCTGAGATTATTCTCTTTAACACTAATGCTGTTCCCTTAACAGTTACATGGCTTGGTAGCAGGAGAACACAGTGTTTCCATGCTAGGTGTGCAGGAGCTTCCAAGGCATCACAGAATTCTCATAAGCACACTGTTCAGTTTGATAAGCCTATAAAATAACTATAGCACCAAATATGATGGAACTTCAAAAAGCTGCATAAAAACATGCAGATTTCAAGTTGTTCTGCATCAAAACAATTTTTTTTCATTCCACTTTTCCAGGAATATTTTAGTGTCTTTATGATATATATATTTAAAGTAAAATCTGTCACATAGAAATTTGCAAATAATGTTTTTAAAACAAAAGACAAAATGAGGAAAGGTTGCAATGAGTAAATATAGCAGGCTTATGGTATAATGTTCAGTGAAAACTGATGTGTACACTGAAACCTACAATAATTTTGTCACATGAATATGCTCGTCAACTGCTTAGAAAAATAACCTATAGTATCCAAAGAGAACAGAGCTGAAGAGCAACCAAATGGTATGAAAATTACATACACATTTTAATATCTGATATTTATTTCACCCAAATGAGCCTCCAAAACTGCTGTGGAATATCATAGGATTCAAAGATGTATGAAAGATTCAAAAAGAGGGAGGGGAAACAAAATTAAGAACTTAAATCCTCTGTGAGAATCTGGTCATAAAATGATCCAATCCCTTAAATAGGAATAAATTTCTATTTATTGTTACAGATCAAATTATTCAAGACTCATTTTCCAAATATCAGACATCTCTTATTTCGCCATTGCCTTGCTTCAAAAATATATTTAAAATTTTAGCTAAGTCTCTCTATAAGATATTTCCTAGTCTCTCACTAGGCTTAAAATAAAGGCCCTTTCCAGGATATAGGCTAAGGTTCAACTACATATTCAATCTCCCTTATATGATGGCTATAACAGGACTTAGTTCATCCAGACCACTGGCTAGGAGCCTCATTTCCACAATGCACATTGATTGGAGACTTTCCTGTTTCTTGACACCCGATTTTCTGCAACAAAGCACCTTCTTTTATCAAATCCAATGAGAGAGAGAATCAAGATAGCAGAATAATGTGAGGACACCTTTAAACAGACGGAGAAACATTAGCCAGTCTGAAAAAGAGAGCGCTCATTCCAGGAAGCAGGAGAGGACAGAACAACAGCAGAGGGGTACCTGGAGACTGACAGACACAGGAAAGCAGTAGACACAATGGTGTGGTGTTGCAGTGACTGATACCCCAGTGGAGTAGAGCGAGTGGTACAAGTGACTGAAAACAAAGAACCGCATACCAGTCACAACAAGTAATATCAAATTGTAGACCGGTGGATGACAGAGCTTAGAAAACTGCCCCAAGGAGAAGAAACTGACAACTAGAATTACAATGATCAAGAGCAAAATAGGAGACAAAGGCATAATGAATATCACTGAAGACTCTCTGCAAAGTAGCAAAACCCTTTGCCAACCCGAGTTAACTGAGGAAGACATGAGGAAAATGGGGGATGCAGAACTCAAACCACTTGTTATAAGGCCTCTTATTAACAACAAGAAGCAAGTAATACAGGAGTTTAAGGAGCATATCACACAGGAAAGCAATCAAATGAAAGCTGATATATAAGAAATAAAGAACACAATGGAACAAATTAAAAGTACAGTGGAGAGTCTCCAAAATAGAATGAATGAAGCAGAAGAAAGAATTGGAAGATTTTTCCTGTCACCAGGTGGAAACACACAAAAATTTGGAAGCAGAGCTGGATCAGGTCAAAAAAAGCATTCAAGAATTGAAAGACACTATTAAGAGGCCTAATATAAGAGTTATAGGAGTCCCAGAAGGTGCCGAAAGACAAACTGATTTTACAAATAAATTTAATGAAATAATAAAAGAAAAATACCCTAATCTAGAGAAAGAATTGGGAAACAACATTCAGGAGGAGTACAGAACTCCCAACAGGTTTGATCAAAAGTGATCTTCATCATGACACATGATAGTCAGTCTCTCTTCAATCAAACATAAGAAAAAGATCCTCCAATGTGCACATCAAAAAATCAATTAACATATAGAGAAACGGCAATCAGACTCACAGCTGACCTCTCACAGGAAATTTTACAGGCCAGAAGAAAATGGAGCAGCATATTACAGATTCTAAAAGCAAAAAATTGTCGCCCAGGATAACGTACCCAGCAAAGCTTTGTCTTTGAAAATGAAATAAAATTCTTCCACAGTAAAGTTAAAAGAACATGCCTCTTTCAAACCTGCCATACAAACGATACTCAAAGATGTTCTCTTGACAGAGAAGAGGAATAGCACCCACCAAAACCAAAGGCAAATATTAAGAACATCTCAGCAAAATAACAACAGCAGACTAACTCAATTAACAAATTATTGCTAAAATGACAGAACCAAATTATCATCCATCCATATTAACCCTGAATGTAAATGGCTTAAACCCATAAATCAAATATCTTATATTAGTAGACTGGATTAAAAAACAAAACACATGTAGTTGTTTCCTACAAAAGACATATCTTACCAACAAAGAGAAGTGGAAACTATATCTCATGGATTTTGATTTATTTAAAACTTAATTTCACCTCTTAAAAACTTTCTCCCTCATTAAATTTTTCACCAACTCATAGAACACACTGTAGCATCATTTTCTTCAAGAAGGTTCTTAATTTTCTTTTTTATTTTTTCTGTGACGCATTAGTCACTCAGTAGCATATGATTTAACTTCATGGCATTTATTCTTTCCTCCCTGTTGTTGATTTTGCTTTGTGGCTTTTCATGTAAGTGGAGGTACAGTAACTGTATAATGGAGACTATCATATCCATTAGCATGCTATTTAACTTCATAGTGTTGTAAATTTTTATTTTGATTCTTATTGTTGATTTTGTGTTGTGGTTTTTCATTTAACAGGATATGTAGTAACAGTGAAATGGAGATTATCATTCCTAGTTGTGAGGATATAACGCTCTTCTACCAGATCAAAGATGGACTCCCAATAAAAATGTTAACTATATCTTGACAATAGGATACTGTACTCTGTGTCATTGTCCTTGCCCACAATGATGGATATATGACTGTTTGTGAAGAACTGTACTATAGTAATAATACAGGGAAACTCAGGGTGGGAGGAAAGGGGGGGAACTTGGGGAGGAGGTAAGGGAATTCCCAGGGTCTATGGAACTGTGTCGTAAAATGATAATATAAAAAGTAAAAAAAAAGAAAAAAAGAAAAAAAACCCTGCTATTTCTTGTCAATGACAAAAAAAATCCAATGAGAGAAATAAAGAGAACCTGCTATTCAAAAGGAAATCATAATCCTTGGTAAACTGATAATGTAAATAACATCTCCTCAACAGTATCAGATTGTACTGATTAGAAGCAAGGTACTCCATTGAAGGAACTACATAAGGCATAGAAGCTCTGTGGGATTGGATCATGTGATGCTGTCTTAGAGGCCGCCTGCCACCATAGATAGTTGGATTTGCAGATTCCAAGACTGTGTGTATCAAACACTTGTTTCATTATTTGATTAGCAGGCACTAAATCTCTGTTTTTTCATGTTACCTCCCTCTCACCTGAGCCCCTGCTTTTTGTTTATCTACCAGTATTTGGAGGACACTTGCAGATAAATATTCAAATTAGTCAAATTATCTCAGAGAATACTTAGAAAATGAATTTTACTTTCATACCAACAAACTTTTTAAGGGTGAGACTGACTTCTATGTACCTTGCTATTCTAATCAGAGACTTGCAGTAATGCTGTAGCTAATAATAGGCACCTAACTGAATAACTCAAGGTTGGCTATTTCATGTAGATTTGGCTTTTCTTTTTAAATTCTGTTTTTCACAAATGCATTGGAAAAATTAGAATCAAATACAATGCTATATCATGATCTTACAGTTGTTTTCTCTTTAATGGTGATAGGACTAGCAAGGGAATTGCCTTTTTGATTGTGGAGTTTAATTATAGGTTCGATCTCATTTTATCCTAAAATCTAAACAATATTAAGAATGAGCTAGCAAAGACTTGCTGAAGTCTGATTTACATTTCCCTGAAAGATTTGTTTTAGCTTTTTTGAAATCTCATTTTTTCTGAGAGCTATAGAATAATACCATGGTAGGTTTTAAATAAGCAAATCAAATTCTTAACGAGCAAACCAAGTATCTTAAATTATAATAAGAATTAGGGTTTTAAAATTCTCCACATAATCAACACAAGACATACAAGTCTCAAGAGGAAATGGTAATTGATAAGTATTTGTTTTTAATCTAAAACTGATTTGGGGGCCCCTAACAAGGTTGTTAGATAATGGCATGGTTTCTTTGGCTAACAAGTAACCGCGTTGGTTTCTCATACAAGCACTCTTTACATTCAAGGTCCATAATGCTGTATTTAGAACCACATGCTCAAATAATAAGAGGGAACTAATCTACTGATTTATAATTATACTAAGATTACATATAGGAAACAACTTTATGTATATATAGGTAATTTGATTATAGATGTAGATGATAGAGAATGAAAGAATGAGAGAATGGTTTTGTGAATCCCAGTGACTGGAAGGATTTCAATGAAGTGAGTTGAAGCAAAGTAGCAGACAGATTTCTCCTAAGTTTAAGTGCAGCCAGAGGAAGCGCACACCTACTTGGCTCAATTTGTTCATCTCCATCAATGCTGACATAGGTGTTGATTAGAACAATAATGAATAAGACAAATTCAATAGCTATGGCCATTGACCTCAGACATTAGTTAATAGAGGATTATATATAAATAATATAACTGACATATTTGCCCTACAGATAGTAAAATAGGATGCTAACATAGAACATAATGATCTGGAACATGAAGACAAAAATAAATGAAAATTTTCCAAATATTAGTGATTGGCACAGATGGTAAGACTCACATAGCATGCCCACATCTCCTAGCTGAGTTCTGGGTTCAGCTTTCAGATTCCTGCCTGATTCCAGCATCCTGATAGGTGCACCTTGAGAGATATCAGGCAACAGTCCAAGTTTGCAGGGACCTGCTACCAACTTGGGAGTATTGGATTAGGTTCTACCTCCTGGCTTCACCCTGACACACCTTGACTGTTCAAGGCATTACAGAATGAGCCAACCAGCAGGTGAAGTGCTCTCCTTCTTGTCCTACACTCTCTCCTTCTCAAATAACAATTACTTTAAAAAAAAAAACATATTTGGACTAGCTTGAAAAGATGAGATCCTGAAACATAGTATGTTTGGAACAGATTAATTATGGTCATTAAGGAGATTAGGTTTACTTTAATGCATTGGAATACAATGACGGCTGCTGAACAAAAACGTTGTATAATCACATTTCCAATGACTTAGTGTATGAGTCTAAAGAAGAACAAATCTTCTAATACCCTAATAAATTGAGTCAGACTAAGGACAACAGTATCAAAGCATTGTTTTGTCTACAAAGATAGCACAATAAGTAAGAATCAATTTGGGGAAATTGCAGTAGAATTCAGGATTCAGTGTCTACAGTAAATTTTCAGAATTTTATAAAACATTACATTGATTATAAGCCAATCGTCTATTCTCACTGAAGAATAAGGACATGAGGATTATAGTCAACTAACACAGTAAAGATTACACATGATGATTTTTGAAACAGTCATGGAGATATTACATTAGGTATGTGAATGTTTTCTTCATTGTTAAGTTAAACACGTCTTATCCAAATGGTTAAAAATTGTACTTTTTTTTCTTTCAGTGTGATCTTTTCATGTAAATATGTAATTTTTAACACTAGAATCACTCTCAGAGGAGTAAAATGTTCACATTTGGAAAGACACAAAGAAACTAAGAGAACTAGGAAAAAGATAAACAGGTCCTTTCAATCATGTTCACTCCAGGTTGTAGTGAATTAGGGACAAAAGTTAGACACAGTATATTAAAAAAAAAATAAGGTGACTTCTGGAAGAACCCCAATCAGTCTCACAGCTGAACTCAGAGGAAACTCTATACTTCAGAGGAGAACTGAATGGTATACTCCAGATTTTGAAAGCAAAAAATTGTCAGCCCAGCATAACATACTCAGAACAACTTTCCTTCACCTTTGAAAATTAAATAAAAACCTCCATAGCAAAGAAAAGCTCAAAGAATTTGTCTCTCATAGACCTGCCCTACAAATGATACTTAAAGATTTCTCTTGACAGAAAAAAAAAAAAAAAAAAAAAGGGAATAGCACCGACCCAAATCAAAGGCAAACATGGAGAACATCCCAGCAAAAGGACAACAGAAGATTACATCAAACAGTGAACAGCTCATTGCTAAAATGACAAGACCAAATTACCACTTATCTATATTAACTCTGAATGTAAATGGCTTAAGTCCATCAATCAAATGTCATAGATTAGTGGAGTGGTTCAAAAAACAAAACCCACCTAACTGTTGCCTATAGGAGACATCTCACTAACAAAGATTGGCAGAAACTCAAAGTGAAAGGATGGGAAAAGATATTTAAGGCTAATGGAAGAGAAAAACTAGCTGGTGTAGCCATTCTTAGATAATACAGGGTTTTACATGGAAAACGTTAAAAGAGATGAAGACAGACACCACATAATGATCAAAGGACCCATCCAGCAAAAGTACATAATAAATGTATATGTACCAAATGCCAGGGCACCTAGCTATGTGAAATAAATACTAATGGAGTTAAAGGGAGAAATAGACTCAAATACAATAATAGTGAGAGAACGTAGTATCTCGGCAATGTCAACAGATAGATCAACGAGACAGAATTTCTGCAAGGAAACAACAGAGACCACCCAGACACTAGAGTAAATGAACTTCATTGATATCTACAGAACAGTTGAACCTACAGACAGAGAATACACTTTTGTTCATCAGCACACAAACTTTCTCCAAGGCTGACCATGTTATGGGCCACAAAACAAGCCTCAGCATTTTTTTAAATTGAAGTTTATACTCTGCATTTTCACAGACTATCATGGAGGAAAACTGGAGACCAAGAAGTCAAAATATCCCAGAAGACATGCAAAGAATCAGAGAATGAATAATATGCCACCAAATGAACAATGGGTAATAGAAGTCAAAGGGGAAATTTTTTTAAATTGCTTGAAATAAATGAAGGCATTAACATATCAAAACTTATGGGATATGATCAACACAGTGTTAAGAGTAAAGTGGTCCTCAATCAAATGTATATGTCAAGAAACTAGAGGGCCCAGCATGATAGCATAGTGGTTAAAATCCTCACCTTGCACATACCGGAATTCTATATGGGTGCCAGTTCTAATCCCAGCAGCCCTGCTTCCCATATATAGCTCCCTACTTGTGACCTGGGAATACAGTGGAGAACAGCCCAAAGCCTGCATCTGCGTGGGAGACCTAAAAGAGGCTCTGGGCTCCCCACTAGCCCAACTAATCAAAAAAAGGGGGGAGGGGGAGATACAAATCATTAGCATCAGAGACAAAAAAGGAAATACAACAATAGATACCTTGGAGATCCATAGAATTATTAGGGACTGTTATAAGCTCCTATATACCAACAGAGCAGAAGGCTTAGAAGAAATAGATAATTGTTGGATATATACAGCCCACCAAAATTGAATCATAAGTTAATTAATAATCTAAATAGACCTATAAAAAGGACTGAGAATGAATCAGTAATTAAGTTCCTCCCAACGGAAAAAAGCCCTGGACCAGATGGTATCACTACTGAATTCTACCAAATGTTTCAAGAATTTACCCCAATATCCACAAGCTTTTCTAAACAATAGGAAGGAGCCATGCTTTCCAAACTTTTTCCATAAAGCCACTATCACCTTAATACCAAAGCCACATAGAGACACAACAGAAAGAAAGAACTACAGATGATATCCCTGATGAACATAGACACAAAGATCCTCAATAAAATACTAGGCAACAGCATATAACATTATATCAGGCAGATCATTCACCTGGACCATCTGGGATTTATCCCTGGCACGCAGCAATGGCTTATCATTTGCAAATCAAAAAATGTGATACACATTGTCAACAAATTAAAAAAACAAACCATATGACCATCTCAATAAATGCACAGCAGGAATTTGACAAAATCCAACACCACTTCACATAATCTATAACACAATCATAGCAACATATCAAAACCAATGCCAACATCGCACTAAATAGGAAGACTGGAAGTTATTCCACTAAGATCTGGAACTAGCCAAGGGAATCTACATTCAACACTGCTATTCAATATAGTACTGCAAGTCCTTGCCGGAGCTTAGGCAAGAAAAACAACTTAAATAAATCTAAATTAGAACTGAGGAATTAAAAACGGTCCTGTTTGCAGATAACTTGATCCTCTACATAGGAGAACCAAAGACTCACTTAAGAAACTATTGAAACTTGTTAGAGAATTTGGCAGGGTAGCAGGATACAATTTAATGAACAAGTGGCACTAGTATACGCAAGAAACTCCATGCCTGAGAAAGAAATTGTAAGTACCTTTAAAATAGTGGAGAGGAATCTTAAACACCTTGGAATTAACCTAACCAAAGATGTAGAAGACCTCTACGATGAAAATTAAAACATTTTTTTAAAAAAAGAATTAGAAGATGGAGAAACTTACATTTTTCCTGGATCGGCAGGATCATCATCAGTATTTCATAATACCAAAAATAATACACAGATTCAATGTAATCCCAATCAAAATCCCAACAATATCCATCTCAGAAATAGAAAAGAAGATACAAAAATTCATCTGGAAAAACAAGTACCATGAATAACCAAAGCTATGCTGAAGTATAAAAATCAAGTTGGAGACAATTCCAGACCTCAAGACATACTATGCAGGGCCATGGCCATGAAAACAGTCTGGTAGTGGAACAGAAACAGATAATAAGATCAGTGGAACAGAATAAAAACAGCAGAACAGAGTGCATACCTGCACAGCCAACTAATCTTTGACAAAAAAACTGAAAACAATCCAGGGAAAAGCCTGGTCTCTTCAAAAAATGCTGTTGGGACAGCTGAATTGCAGCCTGTCACCTTATACAAAAAAAATCAGTTCTAAATGTGCCAAGGACCTACATCTATACCCAGAAATCATCATACTAATAGAGAAAAAGAGGAATCAATCTCCAAGACATAGGGATTAGGAACGATTTTTTTTTTAAAAAGACACCAGAAGCACAGTCCTGATGGAAAGAGCTACTTTGAACTTTCAGACTCCTTGAGTAAGACCTAAACAGAACCTGCTAGATTATCCTGTATACTTTTTCTACTTTTACCTTTTCACAGGGAATGGCATCATTCTAGAATCCTTGGTTGCCCAATTTACCCACTAGGTAAATTGCAGCACAAAGAGCTAGATGATCTCGATTCTGTAGGTAAATGCTAGATCTTATTGGATTACCCAACTCAGGCCTACCTGGATAAGTACTACGATAAAATGATATCAACTTCTGCAAATTTGTAATTCATCTACCTTTACTGGATTCTACGTCCAATGGTATCAGAATCCATGACAATAGTCTGCTATGAATCATCTGCCTTTCCAATATAATTGAATTAATATATATAAGAGACAGATTGCAAAGCTACCATAATAATTCTGCCTTACACAAACAGTAGTAAGGGATTGTAAGTACATAGACATAACTATGAAAAAGTCTTAAAGAACTATACAAGGGAAGACATTTACTCTTTTTTAAATTTGTTCTTGACTTGCTGTCTCCTGAATAATATTGGAGTCAAGATATACTTTAAAAATCAAAAAAAAAAAAAAAACAAAAAGAAAAGGAGGAGAATAAACTTTAATGCGTAAGATCTGGGGAAATAAAATGCAAGTCTAATTTCAAAAAAAGGAAAAATTATAAAAGTGAAAATATGCTATCATGAGTCTTAGAAAGAATAACTTCAAAAATCTTTCATGGAACAGATTTTCCTCTGTTAAATAAATCTAGAATAGAGGAAAATTTGCAACTCCATCAGAATTTTTATTCAGCCAGAGTCAGGATGCATAAAGGAACATATTGTAAGGCACATTCTGACTTTCTTAAGAATTATGAGAACAGAGTGTTCAAGGCGGATGTGAGAAGACTGACTGAGCAGAGATGGTAACAGATCTCCAGGGGAATCATGTCAGGGAGAACTTCTTAAAATAATTAAACTTAGGATGAAACATACCTGTGATATAGACATACTTAGTACTGGCATAGTTTCTGGTGTAACAAAAATTAAGTCTAGATAATATTACTGAAAAAGTCATGAAGGGTTTTAATATGAAGGGACTTAACAAATTTGTATTTCTACCAGAGAAGATAAAGCATTTTTAACAAATTCAAAATTCTAAACTGGAAAAATTCTTACTTTTTGCATCATCCTATTGCATTAATACAATCAAAGATTTACCTAATCAAATTGCATTTGAAAATAATTTGAAATTAATCTGATCAATTTGAAAATAGCCTGATCAAATTGCATTTGAAAATATGAGTTCAGAATGTGTTGAAAATATGGATATTTTAAAAAGGAAAACTACAAAAGAGCAAGGATCTAGTTGAGTTGCATGTATAAGGTTGTCATCTGCTCTGGGATGCAAGACACAGGACCATCCATCATCACTATAAATCAAACACTAGAACAAATTAGCATGGCAGCACCAGAATAAAATAAAAAGGCAAAGCAACAGATTGAGAAAGCCTAAGCTTTACAAGATTACTATTTTTAATATTAATGCTTCACTCTAACTGCATTTGTGAACAATTTCTTCTAATTCTCTGTATCTCATTTTCATTTCTGGGCAAATTTTTTGTATAATTACAATGCTTTGTTAAACCCTGAGTTTGCATTAGCCAAGAAAATCAAGGCTTTCCTTTACTCACAAATGCCAAGGTTTTCATTTAAGTTCAGGTAAAATATCAGAGAATTCAGGATGTCGGCATAGAGAGGCTTTGACCCTGCTACTGTCACTGCCAGAGAAAAGCCAGAGCAATAAACGAAGGAAGGACATTTCCAGGGAACTGAGAAAAAGTTCTAGTAAAGAAGTAAACGAATCAGGTAGGTAGTTTGATGCAGCCTGTTAAACCATCAACTGTCACACATAAATCCCAGATGAGAGCCTGTTCTTGTCCCAGTAGACCAAGTGAAGTTCCAATCCAACTCCGTTTTAATGTACCTGGGAAAGCAGCTAGAAATGGTCTCTGTATTTGGTCTCCTGTACCATGTGTTATCAAATTCTTGTAAGAATACAGACAATAAGACAAGGAGCCAAAAAGAACAACAGAAAATTTACAGATACATACATTAAATGTACTCTGATACAGCATATTACTACATATGGGATACAGAAAAAATTAAAAAGGAAGCTTAGATCATAACTACACATATCCTAAAAAAAAAATCAACATATTGAAGAATTGAAGAACACTACCCATCAGCTTCAGCTAACTGACACACACACACACACACACACACACACACACACTCTTTAAGAGCCCACCTTGAGTTTGGTTTATGCCAAAAATCTACATGTGACTTATTCAGACCCAACTATAGGCAATTACAAAGGTTCAACCTGTCCAGTTACACAAGGGGACACTTCTCCCATCCATGAAATGCAGTAGGTCTTCCTGGTTGGCCATGCTCTTACACATATTAGAAACACAGGCCAGGTCCATCCATTTATACGTTTGTATCGGCACCTTCCATTGACACCCTCACACACCTCTCCTGAGGGTTCCTTGCTAGGGGAAGACAGGAGAAGCATAAAGAAAATATTTTCCCCGTTGTGCATCAATATCCAGTATTTCTCCACTCCTCAGCCCACCTTCAAGCATCCATGTCCACAAGCTGCTGTAGTACATGGGTGGACCCAAGTTGTACAGAGAAAGTACAGCTGATCTAGCACTAAAAATTGAATAACTAATTCATAATGTATTAAAGAAAAGGAATTTTGATCCTCCCATAAAAATCATGTAGTAATATCTCAAAACTATTCCTAAGTAGAGGGGGGAAAAGTTAGCAAATTAGGAATTAAAGGAAAAGAATTCTCAGCTGGCAAAAGATATATTATTTTAAATCTCCAATTAATACAACTGAATGATGAAAGACAACATTTTCTGAACTAACAAGTAGACTCTTGTCCATTCTCACCATTTCTATTCAATATTTGTATTGGAGCTATCAGTCAATACCCAACAATACATTAATTATTAATATTAAAATTTTAGTTTAGAAAGATGAAGCAAATCATTCCTTACTAACAAATAACATTTACTTCATAAAATGCAATAAGTTACTAAGATGAATAATTAAGAATAATGATAGAATGCATGCTAAACCATGTCAATTAAATTTTAATACAGCAGAAAAAAGCTATTGGAATTGATGTTAACACAACAGCAACAAAAAATAAAACTATATATGATAAAAGTGGAGGAAAGTTCAAAAATATCTATTTACATGGAGAAGTATCTGATACTTATTTGTCAGAAACTCATTAATGATAATGTGGAAAACTTATCCAGATTGATCTTTAGATGTTATGCAATCATAATAAAAATTACTTCAGATCTTTCCGCAAAATTAAAGTACATGGTTCAAAACAACAGATAATATTTAGCAGAACACAGAAAAGAACAATTTTAGAAAGCAGTAACATAGTTGGAAAAAAATCACCTGGCTTCAAGACTTATAATGATGCAATAATCATGAAAGTATAGCATTTTTTGTCTTTTTTTAAGATTTATTTACTTATTTAAAAGCATTACAGAGAGGAAGAGATAGAGCAATATTTTGCAATTGCTGTCTACTACCCAAATGGCTGCAGTGGCAGAATTGTGCTACGCTAGTGCAGGGAGCCAATAATTTCATCTGGAACTCCCATACAGAGCGCAGGGTCCAAGTACTGGTAATTTCTTAGAAGGATTAATAACAGGGAGCTGGACTGAAGGGTCAGCAGTGTCTGTGGCACTGGCATCCCATATGGGCAATGGTTCTTGTCCCAACTGCTCCATTTCTGACTCAGGTCCCTGCTAATGACCTGGGAAAGCAGCCGAGCACAAACTTCTTGAGTCCCTGCACCCACATAGAATACCTAGAAGAAGTTCCCAGTTCCTGGCTATAGACCAGTCCAGCTTTGGCCTAAGAAACCATTTTAGGAGTGAATCAGCAGACAGAAGGCCCCTTTCTCTATTTCTTTCTCTATAATTCTTTCAAGCAATAGAGAAGAAGCAAGAAGAATGAGGAAACAGAGAAAGAAAGGGGAAGAGCATTGCATTGGAAGCAGCACATCCCGAACGCAAATCAGTGTTTAGGATGACTTCCCTGCGCATAGTGGCTTAACCCACTGTGCCAGAGCACAAGCCCTACTGTAGCATCTCTTAAGTAAGAAAAAACACATCATTGAAAAGATTGAGGATTCCAGAAATAGTCACATATGAGGACAACTGAAATTGTTCATAAATTGTGTTAGAATTTTGGCTATCTACATGAAAATAATACTTAAAGTAAGAAAATATCTAGAGGTAAATACAGAGAAAATATTCCTGGGCATGGATTATGGAAAGTTCTTTTAAATGTAACACTGAAAACCAAATGCATAAGAAATAAAATTTGCATTTCCTATTTCACCAAAATTTGGAATTTTTGCTATTAGAATATTATCCTTAAGATTATTACATATAAATATAAGAGAATATATGTATGTATGTATCATATTCTATTTCCAGGATATAAAAGCAATCTCAATGCCAATAATGAGTTTTTAAAACCAGAAACTCATTTCTTTTTAAATGAGATGTTTAAGCAGGCATGTATGTATATAAAGAAGATATATGGATGACAAATGGGTACATAAAAATATTTCAATGTAAAGTAATGTATAGAACACAAACTAAACATACCCAAGCCCTGAGCAGCATGTCGAACAACTAAGAGTCTTTTTCACTGCTGAAGGAAATGTAAAATGTTGCTCCAGTTTCTGTGGGGGCATGATGGAAGACGTCTCTGTCTCTTTCTCTCTGCCTTTCAACTAAATATGAATAATAGATGATATCAAGTGTAAATTTAAACAAAAATACATTGTATTTATAGTGATGATCACAAATATATGCAATATGTGAGCTTAACAAAAGCAGGCATTGCAGGCTTCATAATTTGTTTCAAAGAACTCAATTAGTAGAGCCAGACCTTGAAGCAATACTCAACATGGAGAGAGAGTTGCATTCACACTCAAAATCCCTACAATGGCTATAACAGAGTCACGCTCAAACCCAGAGCCAAGATCTCAATGCAGGTCTCACACATGTGTGGCTAGAATTCAGCTCCTTGAGCCACCACTACCATGTTTCATGTTCTGCCTTTCCAGGCAGTAGAGAGAGGAGCTGGTACCAATAAACACCCAACTACTCTAACAAGGGACATGGGAATCTTAACTGCTGTCTTAATGCTAGGCTACATGTCCACCCTTGATTTTTAATATTTTTTGCTAATTCCATAAATTGATGTGAACTCAATATGGATCTGCTGTTCAGCACATACCCAGGTGTAACGGCACCCTGTACCAGGGCAGGAGTGGCTCACATTAGCATTTCCCACTGGCACCAGAAAAATACCAATTATTTCAGGTGAAAAGATGACCATATTCATTCAATGAATCACAGCCACTACTTTAACAAAAGAATTCTCAGTGACACTTGACAGAACATGAGTTTCTAAAATATGACACTAATAGGCCAGGGTGAACAAGCTTCTTAAACTGGAGAACTCTCTTTTTACAGAATGCTTATTTAGCAACAAAAAGAAAACCCAGATGCCTCCAACAAGGCCTTGTGAAGCACTGTCCTGGAAGAACAACTTAGCAAACCTTTAGTAATCATCTGATTCACACCAGGACACAAAATCTGAACACTGGGATGCAATACTAAGTAAACCAGAGAAAAATTTCAGTCAAAGGGAGCTTTCCTTCTAAACCACTACTGCTTGAGTCTTGAAGTAATTTCAATATTTATTTTATTGCTCTACTATGCATTCTATTTAATCTTTGCAATTGAATACAAATTTGCATTTATGAACCAAAACATAGATTCTCACCAAGAATCTTTTAAATCATTTGCTTGAAATTCATAGTGGTAGAGACAGACATAAGGAGACAAAGGGAGAGATACTCTGTTCACTGGTTCACTCTCCAGCTGATTACCATAATCTGGTATAGCCTAGGCCAATTTTAAACATCAAGAACTTCATCCAGTTCCCTCCCATGGAGGACAGGTGCCCAGGGACTTCGGGCATCATTTGCTAAGTTTCTAGGTGCATAACCAGGGACCTAAAGCAAAAGCAGAGCAGCCAACTACCAACACTTAGATAAGGGGTGCCAGCAACCCGAGAGGCAGCTTACCAGGCTTTGCCCAAATACCAACTCTGAGAGTGTTTTAATCTATTAAAAAAACTTCCTGAAGAAAATAAGCAACGCGAAAAGCACCATAATTTCAGGTGTGACACTGAAAATTCTAACTAATAAATGAACATCATTTCTGTGCCCTTCTGTGTTCATTGATCCATACTATCCTTTCTCTTTTCATTTAGAAATTCAAACTTTCTGTTAATATATGTTATATTTCCTTTCATGATAATTGATACAACTGGGAATCATTCTAAGGATTTTGCGCATGTTTTTCACATAGATTCTCTAACATTTAAGGTTATACAGGTCACTTTTATTTTTTTGGAGGAAAGGTATTTTACGAAGGAAGATAAATTACAAAATGTCCATAGCTTTAAAACCTCAGGAACGTAATTCACCATTAAGAAATCTCAGAAAGGTAGCTCTCAAAGTGTACAACTTGCTAACAAGCATAAAAATGAAGTCTCTGCTGAAAGGTCAGGTCCACCCTGTTTTTCCTGTTCAAGAAAGAGCCCTGTGGGAACAAGAGGTATCTAAAAAAATGGCATGATCTTTATGACTTCAGGTATTATACTGAAAAAAAAAAAAAACAGGAAAGTCTGTAGTGTTATTAAATTTTCATTGAAGGTGAATATGGCTAGACCCTGTTTCCAAACCTATGCAGTGCCTGAAGAGCTGGAAGATATATACTTACTGTGGCTGTACAGACTGATTTTTCCAGAACGATGAAAGAAAATCATTATTTACAGTTGAGGAAGAAAAGCAATACAGTAGATTACACTTCCTATATGTCACATTTCAGAGCTATTCAATCAAAACAGGGTTTAACAAAGGTGCTTCAAAAGAAGAGGGTGTATGCTGGATATAAACGTAGGATGTATGGAGATTTGAGATTATGTCAACTGAAATAGAATCACTCAAAAAAAAAAACAGAAACAGATACATGGGTTTTTTTATTAGTTGGTGGTGGGGAGTGGCATTTGATTTTCAAATTGTAGGTTTTGATTTTATTTGATTCCAAGTTATTTACATTCAGAAACTGCCCCCTTATTCAGGAAATGCCCTAGGTATGAACTGTATGGCCTGCAGACTTGTGACGACAAAGCTTTCTTCCTGAAGGGAAAACAGTGAAGCAGGATTTGTTGGGGAGGTAAAGGAAAGCAGTCTCTCCTACTGCAAAAAACCAAACAAGCCAAGAAAACCACAGGACGACAAGCACACCTTCTCAGATTAGTTATATTTGAGCATTGCTTCAGATGCCTTTCTTGGCAACCTCATAACACATGTTCTTGCTACAAAAGACCCCTTGTTTATTCTTCCCAATGTGCCACCAAATGGAATGACCTTGATTAAGTAACAATAAAGCTACACAACAAGCCTTGTTACTAGGGTCCAAATTGGACTTCTTTAAAAACAGCAACAACAAAAATTATCCATCAACTGTATTAAAACAATTGCAACTGGAGGAAATCATGTTGAGAAAAATAAGCCAGGCACAAAAAGATGAATACTGCATGTTCTCCATTATCTCGGTGATAAAATTAAAAACAAAAACTAAATCAAAAGCAATACCTGTGTACATTAGTATTGCAGCAAAGAGCCTTGTCAAACTTTGTTGTGTACCTTTTTTCAAATTGCTAAGCAAAATAAACAATTTTAGTGATCTGTGATAATGTTAACATTCATTGTAAATGAATAAAATTAGCCAGTTTCTTTCTTTATTTATCTATATTTAAGAGGCAGAGTTACAAAGAGAGAGAGAGAATGAAAAAGAGAGAAGAAGATCTTCCATCTACTGGATCATTCCCCAAATAGTCACAGTAGTTAGAATGGGCCAGACCAAAGCCAGGAACCAGAAGTTTCTTCTAGGCCTCCCATGTGGGTGCAGGTGACCAAGAAGATAGTCCATGTTTCACCAGGCACATTAGCAAGAACCTGGGTAGTAAGCAGAACATCTGGGATTCAAACCAGCACCCATATGGGATGCCAGAGCCACAGGTAGCAGTTTAAACCACTGTGCTGGCCCCCAGTGACATGTTCTGATTTGATTATTGGTGATAGCCCTTGTTTACATTCCTGTTGAAATATAAATAATAAAAATACCATTTGTTGAACTTTCATGTGGTAGAGATCAAGCCTTTTACTATCATGTTTATTCAAAATATGCTATCTCAAAAAATGTTTTGTAAAAAAAAACTCAGTAAGGTACCAATCATCATTGTGGAACAATAGCTTAAGCCACCACTCACACTGCTGGCATGCCGGTTACTATTCCTGCTGCTCTCCTCTTCAGCTTCCTGTTAATAAGCCTGTGGATCAATTCAAGTACTTAGTAACTAGATGGACTGCCGGGGTGGATATCCTAACTCCTGGCTTCAGCCTGCTCAAGCCCTTGCTGCTGTGGAATTTGAGAAGAAAACCAGTAGGCAGAAGATTCCCTCTGTCTCTGCCTGTCTCTGTGTGTCTCTCTCTCCCTTCCCTTTCTCGCTGTGTCTCTTACAGTCTCTCCTTCCCTCCTTTGTCACTCTACCTTTCAAACAGAAAATGAACCATTTTCAAATCCTTCAAGAGGTATAAAATTATGTGTGTTAAAATGGAGCATATTTTAACAAAATCATACTGATTTCACACTGATACTAAACTGCAAGGACATAGGTAAAGTAGTTGTGGATTATATAAACAACTAGAAAGGAGAAAGGGAATAATTTTGACTCATCTGGCCTTTCCAGTATTTTTTTTAAACCAGGACATTCAGTTTTCTCTTAAGAACCAGGAGCAAAGGAAATAAGCCAGTAACTGGCAAGGAGGTTAACCTATTGAAGTTATTCACTGGAAAGCAAAGACTGACAGTAGTTTAAACATCAACCTAACCCCCAACAAAACTTCCGTCTGAGAAATAAATCAGATCAACGTGGTTTTCTAGCTTCCTTCCCTATTTTTTTTTTTTTTGCATTTCTTCCTAATGCTTTTCTTTATGAAACATGGAAACGAAAGCTCGGACCATGTGTCACTGAGCATAGAGAGGTCACATTAACCTGATCTCCACCTTCTCACCTGTTGTGGCAGGAAGGTGCTTTCAAGTTCTTACTCTGGGCTCTTGTACAAAATCAGAGTTCAAGGCAGGGGCATACGTTAACTGCAAAGATGACAGCAGAATTAAAAGTGCGAAACAGGAGAAACCCTGCCATGAATTTACATTCGGGCCATGGGAAAACCAGAGGGAAAGATGTGCTTTTGAGGAGATAACTCAAAAAAAAAAAAAAAAAAAAGGAAACTCCTGTGTCCTGTAGATCCTTTACTGGTTGTGGATGGTGCCTCTAATTGAATGTGCACATGGGGTAGACTCAGTGTGTGAGGTCTTCTGGGAAATCACGCAGCATCTCCAGTTCTATGTAAACACGCTCATAATGGCATCTCCTCTTTCCCAGTGTGGAAAGAGACCCAGGAGAACCACAGGAAATAGGTGTAGTAGACTGTATGTAGTTGATGGAGTTCAAAGTGCAGGGCCAATGATAGAAATTATGCAAAAATCTTCCAGCTCATTTTCCCCTAACTCCTTGCCTGTTCCAGGTTGCAAATCACATTCACTTCCTTTTAAAAATGATCATGTACTCCCTCAAGTAGCGTCAGTCAGAAATTCTCAACTGCTTTCTTTTAAATGCTTAAGAATGTGGGTGTGGGTGTCTGGCTCAGCAGTTAACACACTGTATGAGAGCTTTCCACCCCATGTCAAAGAAACTGGGTTTGAATTCTGGCTCTGTTCTCCTGCCCAGTTTTCTACTACTGTGCTCCGCAGGAGGCAGCAATAATCTCAACTATTTGAGAAGATACCACCGAAGAGATCAAGACTGAATGTCTTGCTCCTGGCTTGTGCCTGGTCTGTCTGCAGTTGTTGTGACCTCTTAGATAATCAACAGATGGATGAGAGAGCTCTGCCTGTCTTTCTTTATGTTTCTGCTTTTCCAAAGAAACTTTTAAAAATTGAAATACTGAGGAATGAGAAGCAGCATGGACCCCCCCAGTAGGTTGTCTCACGTTTTGCAATTTTGCTACAATTAAAACAAGAACTAATTTTGAGAGCCTCAGCAACACATGACCGTCCCCAGCATAGATACGACTTCTTTCCTTGCGTGGCATCACAGACATTGAACTTTTTCTATCTTTGGCAGAACCCAGAACCACTTAAATAGAGAGAAAACTTTCAGACAAGCATTCAAGCGGACTGTTTTAAAAGTGTCTTGGTCCATTCCTCTTGGATATAACACAATACTACAGAGAAGGTCATGTAGCAGTGAAAGTTCATTTTGCATGTGGAAATGAAGGTACAAACATCAAGACTGAAGGACCCCATCTGGTGAGGATGTCCTTGCCATGTCACAGTATGCCGCCAGAGATCAAACACTGAGAAAGCTTAGAGGAGAGAAGCAGAGTAAGCAAGAAAGTCAGAAAAAAAGGAGAGCTGGAATCCATGGAAGTTCATCATTCACCCATTCCTGTAACAACTAACGTCCTTCTAAAATGACAGAATTACCGTGCTTATTAAGGACATACATTCAATGCTTATGCCATTTAAAGGCTATGCCTCTCCATACGGCCCATTAGCAAGTAAATTTCAAAATGATTTCAGAGAAAGCATTTGAAACACAGCAATAAAGGATTTTGATACCATTTGGCCTTACCAGTTCTATTTCATCTATCATTTTAATTGGTAGATTTGGGTGTGTGGTACCTTAAGTTAATTTCCAAAGAAAGATTGCTATGTCAGAGAAATTCAATAAATAATTAACTGTATCAAATGCATTTGAGCCTTCATTTATCTATATTTTAAGGGCGCTAAAAGATAGTTTGTGTTATATTCACTTTCAAAATGCCTTTACAGAATGCATTCTCCCTTCCTTGGCTTCTAGAAAGCAGGTAGCGGACATCATTGTGTGATGAAGAGTGATACCTGCCCAGAGACCAGGATCTTCTCCAATACAAAAGACAGTCCAGGAGGAAGTCGGTGTTTTCATATTGGAGAACTCCTTTGTGTTAGCTATCATCTACTGTCAGTGTGACCAAAGCAATTTAAGCAGACACTGGCTGTGACTGAATACTGGTAGGTGCCTCTTGTCTTGTACATGGAAAATGTAACTGTCAGGGGGTAGGCTCTGCAGAACCAGTGCCACACTCTGAATGTGGATGGGGGATTTCTAACAACACTATGTGGTTCTGACATTTCTGCTTCTGAAGAAAAAGACTCAGCCAAAGCCTACTGCTACATGTTCTTTATTTTTTCACTTAATTAATTGGTTGGGCTTAAATTTATGAAAATATCCTACACAAAGAAACAATGAGGAATTGTGCTAATTTGCTTTTTCTATTTTAATTCAAGTACAGTATAATATTAATGCTTATCATTTGCATAAATATAAATTATAAACAAAAGATTTAATTCTGTCTATTAAAAATGAGAAATTTCCCACCTCACTTCCTTACGGAATTTACCTAAAAAAAAAAAAAGCAAGTCTAGGGCCCAGTGCGATAGCCTAGCAGCTTAAGTCCTCACCTCCCAGCTGCCCCACTTCCCATCCAGCTCCCTGCTTGTGGCCTGGGAGAGCAGTGGAGGACGGCCCAAAGCCTTGGGACCCTGAAACCACATGGGAGATCCAGAAGAAGCTCCTGGCTCCTGGGTCTTCCATGCAGATAGGCTCAGCTCCTGTCATTGCAGCCCCTAGGAAAGTGAATCAGCGGATGGAAGATCTCCCTCTCTGTCTCTCCTCCTCTCTGTATACCTGACTTTCCAATAAAAAAATATTTTTTTAAAAAAAAGCCTTGTAACGGAGCTATCTCCTGTTTCAAAATTTATGTCATTTGGAAAACTAGATGAACCACTTTTTATAATAGTTCATTAGGGCACAAAGGTTCAAGGGCTACAGGACAGCTACACCATTTTCATCTTTATGACTGAGCAGCACCTTTTTCCTGACCGAGTAGACAGAGTTGCCTGGTTGCTCTAGGAACGTGAAACCCTTGCTGCTCTCTAAAGCTGTCTCCTATCATCAAGACATGCAAACTTTGCTTTTTCTTTTGATAAAACGAACTAACTGTCACAGTTGCTCACCGCATGAGGGAACTAGATTTTTGTCTTCAAAAAACTGTGTAAAATTGTTTACACTTGTTCGCCTACATTCAAGTGTCAGATTTCTTTTTATCTTTGCAATCTCTTGGCTGATATCTAAAATATACGTTATAATTGGGTTTAGCTACAATTTAATATTAAAACTATCTTTGCTAGTACATTTCTGGCGAGAGTTCTGGCAAAGGGACTCAGAATATACACTGTCAATATATGACACGTTGCTACACTGAGAAACGTAAGCTCAAGCAAACTTGGAAAACTGCAGAAAGTCACTAACCTTTTCTCAACTTTCTCACCTGCCATAGGCCATAAAAGAATTTTTTGACCCTTCCCCCAAAAGTGAGTGTTCTTACTGAACCCAAAAGAAGGATGCAGAGACAGAGCAACCTGCACAGACCTGCTGGTTTCCCGCTTGTTTATTACCACTATATCATAATCACAATTCTATGTGAATCTCTAGAAAATTCTTATCGTCTCTTCACTTTTATTCATTTCTGGAGGCTCCTGTTTCACATAACACTTGCATCAAACACATTTGTGAAAGATTTTGGCCTATGATTTGGCCTTGCCATAGGTGACACAAAAATATGACTTTTTCTTCCCTAAGCTGGGTTGGAAGAAAGTTTTGTTTTTAATTATATTTCATCATCAATACCAACCACGGTTTTCCAGTACAGAGAGCTAAAGGAGCAATTATCTTTTTTTCCTCGTTTGTTAGTGAAGGTAAATTGTATCTTCCAGCATTCTTTTCTAGTGTTGTTGTCTCATATTTCTTTGCTTACTTACGTAAGTTAAAATGGGTCATTCACTGATCTAGGTTAACATGTGTTCTTTATGCCTATAATAAAGTTTATGAAACTATGCATAGACCTGTGTAGGCAACTAAGGTTGGGCTAGCAATTTGCTTCCATGATGCACTGACGCTGAGGTCTTACCTCTGAAACAAACACAACACAAGAGCTAAACACACTTCTTTTAATTGCTGCTAATTTACTCTACCCTGTTGTACTCTGCATAAGATGAATTACTGGAGGCACATTGTGAATTCTAATTAATTTTGTGACTAATTTCATGACTAGATAAATTGATGTTCTTTAGAAAATATTCATGATTTGCAAAAATTAAATGAAACCGTTAAGAGTGTAAAGTAAATTAGTAAACAGAAATGATGTTACCTATGATGATTAGCCTGGCATTCATCTGCCTCATTTTTATGAACTGCTGCTGTAGAAGACAATTAGTATTACTAGGATATCCATCATTTGAGGCCTTGCACTGATTTCTTTTGCTTCAGTATATAATAATGGTGCCTTTAAAAAATATTTTTTCTCCATTTCCATCACCTAGGGAGTCTATATTTGCCTGAGATGTATAACTTAGCAGCATCAAAATTTTGAAAATCTACTTTGGATGCCTTATTTTTTTAACCTGTTCGTAAACTATAGTCGAGTGTCTGGCATCCCATTGCTTCTGGTCTAGCCCCTTATTAAGGTACCTGGGAAAGAAACAGAAAATGGCCCAACAGCTTGGGTCCCTGCACCCTTGTGGGAGACTGGGTAGAAGCTCCTGGCTCCTGGCTTTGGCCTAGCCCGACTCTAGACACTGTGGTCATTTTGGTAGTTGGGTGGTCGTTAAACTATCCCTGAGTACACTGTCATGATGGCTTTGTGCCATCATACATTTGTTGAGATCCACAGAATATATATCAAGAATCAAAACCAGGGCAGGTGTTGTTGCACAGGTGAATGGGCCATTGGGGTTGCATCTCTTGGAGAGTGCTGTTTGAAGTGCCAGCTAACCTGCCTCTACTTCCTGCCATCGATCCTAGGGAGGTAGCAGATAATGATGCAAGTGCATTGGCCCCTCTCACCCAGCACCAGCCGGGATCTCTCTCCTTTCTCTCTTTGCCTTTAAAGTATGTGAAAAAAAACCACATTTAGAGTGTGAACTGCTGACTATAAGTTATGAATTGGAGCAAGAAGTATAAAGTAAATCTCACTGGTTTTCCCTCAATTTTCTTTCAAACTAGTACTCTAACAACAGTATATTTTTTTAAAAAAAAATCATATCTTGAATATTTGGTTCTCTAAAAGTTTCAAGTTTCTCCTAAATAAAAAATAAGATGCTCCAACAATAGCCATATATTTGAAAAACCAATATAAGATCACTGAGATAGTGTTTATAGGTAATAAACATGAAAGTAAATCATACAAAATATAACTGCCTTGTTAGCATTTTTATAATGAAAATAAAATTAAATATGTACTATTTTCTAATATTATGAATTTTTATTTGCCATTGAAATTTTAACTTTTTTCATATGTTGTCAGTATTATTCAAGAAATATATGTATTCAGAAATATTTTAAATAAGTTTCTGAAGCATTTGATTTTCAGTCATGCTTCAGGATAAAATTTGACTTTTAAAATGGAATATTAGAATTCTCTGATCCTCAGAGAAGACAATTTAATCAGACTGAAGCTGATAGCTACGATAGTTATTTAAGAGCAACATGACTTTTCAGTTTTGATAAGCGAAGTGTCCTCTTCTAATATTAAGGTTGACATCTGAAGTGAACTTATTTTTAAGTTCAAAAGGTAAAATAATGTACTTATAAAATCTTAGGAAATTTTTCATGTTTCAGACTTGAAAAAAAAAATCAGACAGCATGGGTACGATTGAGACTGTAACACAGAATTATCTCCAGAGAATTTTGAAACTAATGAAAGCAACGGGATTTAGTCTGTACTATTCATTTTTATGTTTCTCAATGCCTCAGATAATACCTACTTTAGTTTATGTATTCAAAAAGTGATTTCTCACAAACAAAGACGTGAAGGAAGCCATAGAATGTGCCATTCATGGAGATGCACTTCAGTCGACATAGGCATCAAACACCTTTTGTTCCCTCTTTCATAAACAGACATTTCATACATTGTAATTAAAACTACTATGTAACTGCCTCTGGTCAAACATGATCACACAATCAATATGATAAACTAACTCTTACATAAGATATCACATTTGCCCTTCACTTAATCAAAGCTTTCAATAGAGGTAGATTTGATTTAAAACTGGCCTCTAAGATTTAAGATCCAACTGATCACTGATGTTTAGATTGGGAAACAAAAGCACACACGTATTTACCCAATTTTATCAAGTTATCACGGAACCCAAAACTATGGTAAATTTTTGTCCAAAAGCAGATTCAAATATTTGGTAATCATCCTATAAGTAAAGCTGGAAATTATGAAACCATAGCTTTTCTCTATCTGTCTTATGACCATCACTCAAGATTGTTATTGACTCTCAAGAGCAGCATTATCCGGACAGATCCTCCACCATAGGAACAATAAATAAATAAATAACAACTTTCACTTCCTAGGTGTAGCTGTTTCAACAAAGTAGCTAAGATGGAGACATGATTTGTAGCATCCTATACCATATCCCTAAAAAAAATGGCTTATGCAAAGATATTTAGAAAGGAAAGAGGGAAGTCTTTACTGGAGGCCATCATGGACATTAAGCATCTACTGTGTCCCCCACTAGCTTCACTGCTGCAAGGAGTCAAGAAGATGATTCTTACAGATGCTGAGTTTTAATTATTGCTAATGACTGACAAACAATTGCTGGGTGAACAAATGGGAAACCCTGACTGAGTTTTAGACTCCTGGCTTCAGCCCTGCATAAGCCCAGGTATTTCACCCAGTGGGGAATGAGGCTGCAAGGATGAGTGTCTGTGTGTGTATGCATGTGATATGTGTGTGTGTGTGTGTGTGTGTTAGACTCTATTTCAAATAAATGCATAGATTTTCAACAAAAAAATAAGATTGAGGAGATTCACAAACTGAGATTTTTGCTATCTTAGACAAAAGTAAACACTCCAAAAATGGTGTGAGAAACTTTCAAAGACATATCAGGCAAAGTAAGTCCTCCAGCTGGGTTTGTTCCTCACAGCTTATAACAATAGTTTCTCATTGAATATCAGTTATTCTAAGGAAAAATCTAAGAGTACTGAGAAAATTTCAGTTTACATCTGACACACGTTAATATGTTTACTGTGTAGGCCTTAAATATATTTGAATTTATAAAGTACATCAAAGTAATTTGTTTTTTCCTATTTTTCATTGCTTTCTTAAAATATCAACATCTTTGATTTTATTTCAAATGCTTTCAATTTATTTCTTGAAAATCACAAGCTGATGATTGGGACCAGGTGATTTTAACATATTTCATATTGTAACTAACAGAAATGTAGTGAGAAACTTTTTAACAGGGGCTGGAATCAAATGGAAAGTACCTTATGTCATTTGTAATTCTGCTAATAAAAATAACATTATTTCTAATACCAGGTAGACAGTGCTGACTTTAGAGGTACAGGACCTAAATGTATTTCTTATAATTGTTTTAATAACAACAACAACAACAAAAATACCTCTCCCTCTTACAAGCCCATGTTGTCATCCCTAAGCAAAGCCAAAAGCACAAAATTTCTTTCTTTTCTCCATGTCTTTCTTTTCTGGTCATGTCTCCAAGCGAACAAGTGTTGGGTAGGTATTCGAACTCTTTGGAGAAGGATAAATTTCATAAACATTTGTACATAATCCCAATAAGATAGACTAAAATAATCCAATTTTATTTTAATCTATTTAAATATTATGTGAGGAATTACATTTGTAGTTAAATTTTGCATGAACTTAAATGATTCTTTTTGTTTTATAACTGATTTGCAAACTTGCTGCTACAATTGACAAGTCTGTTAAACAGGGTTATCCTTATCCTGAGTTCTAGAAAGCAATTTATGAAACCATTCTATTGTGTTGATGACCTTCATGATGCTGAAACCTCACGCATAATGCTTTTAAATATTCTTGCTGTTTCATTATAACTTTTATAACATTAAAATGGTCTCTAATTTGCATTAAGTATGAGCTGAATCCCAGATGTCCTGTGACTAAACCGAACATGTGTTTGGCAATAAATGAGGGTTTTGTTGGGATAAATGGGTTACTGGGATTGTCTTGAGTATTTTTATATTTTCATATACCTAAAGTGCAGAGAAATGGGGTAGAAAGTTGGGAAGAAAGAGAAAGGTCGGAGGAGTTTGAGAAGAGATAATGAACAGATCATCCATCCTCTTTTTCAGAAGTCCCAAACCCAAAGTTTCATCTGGAGTTAGTATCAATGGCAAAAGCTGAACCACTTGAGCCATCTTCTACTGCTTTCCAGGGTGCAATTTAGCTAGGATTTGAACTGGAAACATGTTGTAACCAAGAATCAATTCAGACAATCCAATACAGCATGCTGACATCCCAGTACTGGATGAACTGATGAATGACCCGTTACCTTTGACATGTTTTATACCCATTGCACTTCCAGTTTGGCTTTGTGAAAGGTAATCAGTACATTTTCTCTAATGATACAAAATACTGAGCCAAGTATTTATTGGATGTTCTGGCATAGTGATTTTCCAAGGATTCTGAACAACAGCCTGAGTTTTTAAAAAGATTTTGTCAACCTTAAAACAAAATCTAACATTGGAAGCTTAACAAAATAAAAAGGGAACAAGGGGATGACACGGGATTGTAACAGGCAAAGCCATGACCTTGAAGCAAACTTCCCATATGGACACTGGTTTAAGTCCCATCTGCTCCACTTCCAATCCAGCACCCTACTAAAGCACATGAGAAAGCAGTTAGGATCGCTCAACTGCTTGCACCTCTACACCAACATGGGAAAGCTGGCTAGAGCTCCTGGCTCCTGGCTTTGAACAAGCCCAGCTCCAGCCACTGCAGTCATTTGGGAATCAATTGTAAATAAAACAAATCCTTTTAGCTCTCTCAGACTTCCTCTCTCTAACAATGCCTTTCAAATAAATAAATATGTTTAGAAATGTTAAAAAGAACAAAAGTAAAAATTATCTTTAAACTACCAAAGAACAGAAAGTTCAGAATTTTTCTGAATAATTGAATTGACTCTTTCATGAAGGACTTATTATCAATTACTATTAAAGTAACAGGAAAGTTATTTCACAGCTAAAATATTTGCACTGAAAAATAAGATGTCAATTACTATTTTTAAAAAATCTCTGCTCAAAATTTACAGATAATTACTTCCTACCAGTAAATCAATTTAATTCTCTTCTGTATTCTCTGATTCAAGTTATCTAGTAAAACAAACATCCTTGCATGTATTGTTGGTATCGTATCTTACAACTCATGTATTTGAATTTTCTGGACAGAGGGAAACAAGAATGTTTTATGAGGATTGGGCATGGGCATGCTTTACAGGCATTTCAACTACCTGCATCCTCTTACATTTGTATAACATTCCATTTATTTTTTTCCAAATTATTGTCTTAAAGGAAATAAAAGGTTTGCATGGTAGAAAAGTCCAGAGTTCAATGAAATATGTGAGAAAGATAACCTCCAAGCCCTTGTGTGGGTAAGACTATTTTTAGTTCAGTTTTCATTGATTGTGTATGAAATGGAACTCTACAGAGAAGACAAGTTAACAAAAGGAAAAATAAGCAGAATTTTATAATTAAGTAACTTTTACATATACAGGAGCAGTATGGAGGGACTGAGTGGTTCTTATGGAGGTGCCTTGCAATTCTGGCTTTCTTATCGTCTGAGCAACGAACAGTATATGTATAGGGATGAGAGAAGAAAAAATGAAGAGGCCTTTTAGTCTTAGATTTCTCTCCTTGATTTGGTGGAAGACATTTGGCCATCAGTCACAAACAGACTGGGTAAAAAAAGAAAAAGAAAAAAAAGAACAAAATCAGACTGCCTATGTGAAAGCATTTATTTCATCTTTTTATCAGGTATCACTGAAAAAAAAAGCAGTCATCAAAAAATAGATGCTACTAGCCACTGGCAACTCCTCAATTTGATGACTTATTGCAACATTTAATTCTCAACTAATACTTGGATATTAACCATAGCTCTTAGGTTTTATTGAGCTGGCTGGCTGTGGTGGGGGCTAACTTTGAGCTATAGGTATTTTTTTTATTTCAAGATGAAGTACTAGAAATCAACTTCTCATGACAGGTGACAAATGAAAGTGCCATAATCTTCCCATACAACCTACAACCACAGTTCAGAATGCACATGTTTACTCTCTCCCTGCAGCCTGAAGCCATACAGACTATGGTATCCTGTGGGTCAGAAACCTTGGGTGGTCATATGATATGAAGAAACTAGACAGTTATACCAAAATCTTCACCTTCAATGACAGTTTTGTTAATAACATACTTAGTTATTGAAATGGCTTTCTCATATCTATGAAGGTTTCAACCCATTGCTTTCTCTGAGTAGCTATGCTCTATTTCTCTTGAAATTCCATGCTGTTACAATATTAGAACTCTGAGAATTTTATCTTTATATTCAGTGTCCTGAGATTCCTAAGTTATCCCAACTGATCTTAACATTTTAAAATTTGTTTCTACCTCTTGCTGCAACTTCTCATTTTTCCTATTAAATATCATCTTCATATTTAATATTGAGGGCTTTTCTAAAAACTCGTGAAATCTTTTTATCTTTGCTCACAGTCAAGAAGAAAACATTAAGGAATGCAGTAGAGGAATTTCTTACAGTACTCTATCCCATCTACACAGACATGGGAAATAACACACAATCTCTCCAGGTGCTTTTGCATGAAATATTTACAAAATATTTATAAAATACACATTATATATCAGATCATACAATGACAACATTTAAAATAAGAACATCAGAGATTGCAGTTTCAATCACCATCAAGATATGTAGGCAGTCCTTTCATAAAGAAACATCTTATTCAGAAACAATTCAGATAGTTATAATAGTTTCCACATTTTGATAAACTAGTGTCAATCCAATATGCAAAAAATACATTTTAAGTAATATCTAAAAGTGTGGCACTTTGTGGGACAAGTGAAAAACCTCATATTCTGGGACCCGGCATGGTAGCCTAGTGGCTAAAGTCCTCACTTTGCACATGCCGGGATCCCATATGGGCACCAGTTTGTATGCTGGAAGCCCTACTTCCCATCCAGCTCTCCGCTTGTGGCCTGGGTAAGCAGTAGAGGATGACCCAAAGTCTTGGGACCCTGTACCCACATGGGAGACATGATGTTTAATCGCCTTCTGAGTATGACAAGTAACTTGAAACTAGGAGTATTTTTAGCAGAAAATAGTTGATTAAAATATGAAGCATATATTTCTGCACCAATGACAGTATCATAATGAAGCTGAGAATTTGTTGAGGGTGAAAACAATGGAGAAAAGGACTGGAGAGCTCAAAAGACAGAAGACTGATGAGAGAGGTTTCAAAAGCCTCCTGAGATTGTTACTGCAAACTTAGGTTTCCAAGTCTGTTAAGGAAAAGGGACTTTGGTAAAAAGCCCAGGCAGTCATGAATTATCCATAGATGATTACACTTTAAAAAAGCAAAGACAAACCAAAAGTAAACTGATCTTCACTAACGCTAGAAGCAGTTGTGAAAGAATCCGAGGTCAGAGTTACTTGAGAGTTTTCGTGGTATAGTCTGCGGACCCATAGCAAAATTCCTCCTTGGAGTCAATTAACCTGACCCACAGCAAATAATTATTCGTAGAATATTTCATGTATATGTTCAATATAAATTACACAAAAATGCTGGGAGCTTTGGGCACAATACTAAAACCCCAAAAAATCAGGGGCAACATAGGAGACAGTGGGTAGAACTGTCACCCAAGGCTTGGACATATCATATTGGTGACTCCACTTCTGATTCAGCGCCCTCCTAGTAGCCTGGGACAGCAGCAGAGGGATGACACAAACATTCGGACCTCTGCACCCACGTAGGAGATCTAATATAAACTCCTGGCCTCCAACCAGCCCAGGCCAGCCCTTGCAGCCATTTGGGGAGTGAACCAGGAAGATCTCCCTCTCCATCCCTCACTCTCGTTCTAACTCTACCTTTCAAATAAGTGAATAAATCTTAAATTCCAAAGAACATCAAAACTAGAAAGACATTGAGATTATATGACAAAATTTTAATCTTCAGTATAGCTTTGCTCTAATACAATTAAAATATTAGATCAATCATTTCAGCATACAACTGGAATATATAATCCAATATCTCTATGTATGACATATTTGAAATTGAAAAAAATGAGAAATAGACATGCAAAGCATAACTGATAGAATGACATCGCATAACTGATTTTTATGAAATGACGTGAGCAATTTCCAGCAAACCACCACAAATTATTAATTTAGCAAAATTTTTGCAAAAATATAAAGCCATCAGAAGATAAGCTTATAAGGAATTTACCCATGCAGGCACAAGGACACATCACCTAAAGCCACTGATAAGTCATGATACTACTGAAAATGCAACCCCAAATATTAAATACCTTGTGGCATGTATGAGGTACATGGCATGTCCTTTCTGTGGAGCAGTCTCTCTATAATAAAGTAATTGTACTGGAGGTAGTCAAATGCCTAGAACTAACTTGTAGGTTATAGGGCAAACAGGGGAAGAAAGAATATTAAGAAGTAGAACCATAAGGAGAAAAACAGATCCAGATAGTAGGACATCAAACACACAAGTCACCTGGTTTCTTCAACAAGTAAATATAAATTGAAAAAAAAATACAATTCACAGGCTTTCAATCCACATAAACAAAGGACAAAATGACATTGTTTAGCTTCCTGAAATCCTAAATATTGCTAGTTATTGTATATATTGTTAATTTGTTTTGAAGCAAAAAAAAAAACCCCACAGAAGTTATATATGAAAATGTTTACATGCTTAGAGACGGTATAGTATATAGAATTTGCTTTAAATAAATCAGAAAAAAACATTGTGGTGATTTTTACATATGCATGATTATTTTTCAGTCTTATTTTGAGCATGTTTGTCATTTTTCACAGAATCTTTTGATTTTAAAAATTACATATTTAACAATATTAGTTTCAAACAAAAACTAACAATAAATCTGAGTACTTGATCAGTACCTACATTAAGACAATGGTAATTTTTGAAACTCTTAAGGGAAGAATTCAAATAGCTGGTGAGAAATACTAGGTCTCAAATGGAAATGACAGAATGTGGATAATTCCACCAGAGGTGAAGATCACAACAAAAAGAAAAAAATATAAGGCCCCATTTATTGAGGTTGCTGCCCTGTGTGAGTTACTGAAGAGCACTCTGACAGTCACCCTTACCAAAACATTCTTCAATACGTTTCCATCACACTTCCTAGAGGTGGGGAGTGGCTTGTGCTGTAACTGGCTGTAATTCTCTATAGATGCCCTGCATAGGAAATTTGGGAGCTATTTTAATGTGAACTCATTTACCAGATCTTCTGCAAAACTCTAAGCAACAAACAAAAAAATCACTGTATCACCTAGTTGTATTTCTAATAATTCAAACCATGATAATAACAGTTCATTTTATACACTGAATTCCCTATTTACGAAATCTATTTTTATTGAATGGTTATTATTTAACCAACAAACTTCTGTATCTAGTTCTTCGACATTCCAATATTTTTACCCAGTGTTACTAATTAAAAATTCAGGAAAATAGAGATGAGATATGCTAATCTCAATTTATCCAACATTATTATAAAATATATCCAATTAGCACTGCAGTACTTCCTTTTTTCAAACCATCCTGAAAGGTAAGCTTGTGTAGCTTTACTTGTAAATTGAAATTGCTTGAAATTCACTTCATATTATCACTGATGTGTGGAACATACAAAATATTAAATTAAGCCATTTATCAATTAGATGAGTCTCCTTTTTCTATTTACTTCACTGTTAGAATCTTCTGATAAGTGATCCCCTTAAACTAAAATTCTCAAACACACTGAATCGTGTTTTAATTTTCTTCGTAGAAGCATAGAAATCACTTCCGTATAATTTTATTTTACAGTGTGGAAGTCCTTTCCATTCTCTTCTACCCTAAAAACATCTACCATAAATACAGCTTTGATTTTGCCTGCATTGTAACTATGTCAATATAGGTTGCACTGGCTGACTGAGACAAGAACATTATAGTGCTTATAATTTAGATTTGTCTGTCAGCTCTTCTAGAGGCCAATTTAGAATGCATCGTTTCAATCCCAAATGACTGAGGTGTCACTAACTCTTTCATTGATTCCTAACACAAAACACATATTCTCTTCTAACTGTTCTGAAGCACCTTTGTCAACCGCCAGACTGCTGAGGAGCTCAAGTCTGGATTTCAATAAACAAGCTTTATGCAAACCTTCAGGGCATTCAACTTTCCTCTGGTAATTTAACATAGGCTTCTTCTTTCAAATGTGTTCCTCATCTCAGAACTACTTACTGTGTTCACAGGCCAAATGCAGTGATCCATAATGGCAAATTATAATTTAATTTTCACCTGTAATACTGAATCTTTCTGATAAGTTTCTGCTTTGAATAAGAGATAATCAAAAATACAGTATAAATGTATGTAAAATAAGACGTTTGAGATAGTTTCTGTTACAGAAATATTTAGTATCACTCATTTCTGAAATTACAACTAAATGTGTTGCTCTAAGGCTTAATTTGAATGATGACACTCTCTTAGGAGATAAGCAGGAAATAAAATTAAGTTTAATCATATGAAAGAGTTCATGAGAAAACATGGAACAAAGTTAAAAGGAAATATGGGATGATCAAACTACAAACTATGTGACAGATGGTTATAGTGTACTGCAAACTCTGCAGTGATATTAAATCCATAGTTAGGATGTATCACAGCACAAGAAGAGAGGTAAAACTCAGGTTAGGCAATTCGTTGCTGCCAGTGGTGAATAAAGTAAACAGAATAAACAGCCCATCGCCATAGAGAGTAACCAAATGTGTAAAACAAGCCTAGCTCCTCATGCAGTGACTACTTAGTAGGGAACCCAACAAAGTCAAGGCATTTTCATGCATCATCACAGTTATTCCTCAAGAGTTTATGCATTAGGATCTATTAATCTCCCCATGAAGGCTGAGGTTATTGAGGCACAGGAAAATTTGGCTTAATAAACTACGCAATGCCAATAAAAGCACAGGACTTAATTTTTAAAAATTTCATGTGGCGCACAAAACTAAAATTCACACTAAATAAAACCTGCAAAACCTTAGAAGAATATGTAATTTAAAACTTTTCAATATTTCCATGGCTGGGCATCTAGACTACAAGTTAAAAGTCATCGGTTAAGATATGTCAGAGTATCTGGATTCAGTGTCCGATTCTGTCTCCTCAACTCCAGCTTTCTGCTTATGTGAACTGTGGAAGTTGCTGGATTGAGTTCCCATCTTCCACATTTCTCTCCCTCTGCTGTTTTATGTATTTGGAAAGTGAACCAGCAAACGGGATCTAATTTCCTCTGCCTCCCTTCTTCTCTCTCCTTTCCCTTCCAGACAGATAAACTACCCACTTATATACCTACAGGGCTTATCAATGAGAATGGGGGTAGGTAGGTAAGTAAATGAATGAAATGTTAGAAGCTCACATCAGGATCGCCACCTTCATCCCTCTATTCTATGATTCTACACATTTTCCAGAACTGATGAAATAAACGCTTCTGGAGCAGAATACCTGAGGAGGGCTAATTGATGTTATTCTATTGACAAGGGCTCTCTAAGTATAGATTAATCTGTCAGTTGGAATCTCAGTAGAAAATAACACTCAAATGAAAACAAGAAAACTTATTGGAGGATGTGATGAAGTTTAAAGTTACCAGAGATGTGACAAATTTCAGAATCATCAATGATAGAAAGCTGTAAGTCACCTCTAGGCCTCTCTGGTAAAGGAAGAAATGCTTCTCTGAGGCTTGGGCAATGGCAAAGACAATACTCAACAGAACTTACGGTGTAGAGAAGGCAGCTCCACTACCCCGTGGAAGGGCATGGAGAAACCAACATCACTCTTCTTCCCCCTCTCTACTTTACTACTGATGCTGTCTGTTGACTGACTCCAGCCTGAAAGTAAAAGGCAAGAAAGTTTAAATCCAAGGTTTAATAAGCTCTAGAATATTTAGGAACTCTTTACAGGATAAATTCAATTCAATACATGAAACACTAGAAGCAATATATGTTCCTGATTTCAAATATTTTATAAACCTGCTGTAATTAAAACTGCATGATAGGGGTATAAAGTCAATTTTATAGACTCTATAGTTTAACTGAACAGACCAGAGAATCAGAAAGAAAACTACCATATTCAGTCAATTTATGTTCCACATTTTAGTCCTTTTTCACAAAGAAGAAATGAAGCATTCATAATATATTTGTGGTAGAAACAACAAAATGCCCACTGACAGAGGAGTAAAGAAAATGTGGCATTTATACACAATGAAATATTAACCTTTAAAAATGAAATGTTAACTTTGGCAACAACATGAATAAACTTGAAGGACATTTATCAAATAGGCTAATCATGACAGGCAAATATGCCATAACTAAAACAGTGAAACTCAAAAAAGCATAAAACAGAATCATAATTAGCATGGGCCAGGTAGATTGAGATGTGGAAACTTATTCCACTGCCTGTAGTCAATTACATGGTACTTGGCACTAAAAGTGGTTGTGAAGAGTTTATTTCATATTAGGTATCTCCACCACAACAAAAGGGAAAAGCAATCTTTTGGCATTGATGGATAAATTTATTACGTTGAGTTGGTGGTGATGGTCTGTAGATGTAAGTGAATGTAAATATTCAGCAAATTGAATACAATAAATCTGTACTGTTATTGCATATCAATTATACTGTAATAAAACTTAGCCATAAAAATAATGAAATTACGTCTTTTACAACAAAATTGATCCAAGTGGAAACCATTATGCCTTCTAAAAGAAGCCTGTCCAAAAAAACAAATACCATATCTTTTCTGACATGTAAGCAGTTACTTTAGAAGACAAAAAATGTATAACAATGAGCTAGACATCTTGTGATGTAACTGATGTTTTACCTCTGTCTATAACCTTGGGCAGCTGTGGTCTTCTGGATTTTTACTTGTTGAATCTTATGGTTAGTAGTCCATTAGGACTGTGATTATAGACTGGATTGAAGTCACGTCTTTGCAAAAATTAAAGACAAAAAAGGGGGAGGGTAGATGGAGACAGAAAGAGGGAGGAAAGTGTGGATATCATCTTAAATCTATGCAATTAATCTGTTCTTTTTCTTTTTTAAAAAAATATTTATTTTTATTGGAAAGTCAGATTTACAGAGAGAAGGAGAGACAGAAAGATCTTCAGTCCTCTGGTTCACTCCCCAAGTTGCCTCAATGGCTGGAGCCGAGCCAATATGAAGCCAGATGCCAGGAGTTTATTCTGGGTCTCCCACATGGACACAAAGCTTTGGGCCGTCCTCTGCTGCTTTCCCAGGCCCCAAGCAGGGAGCTGGATGGGAAGTGGACCATCCAGGATGCAAGCCAGCACTCATATGAAATCCCAGTGAATGCAAAGTAAGGATTTAGCAACAAGGTTATCGCACCACATCTGAATCTGTTAACATTAATACAATTTTTAAAAAGAAATAATTGTTGCAATGACTGGCTGTTGATGAATTATGGATACCAACTAATACGAAATAAACACTATAGATAACAAAGATTTTTAAATTATTATTAGACATCTTCTAGATACTTTCTGACATCAATTCAAAGGGGATTTTTGGTAACATAAGACTTAAGATTAGCATTGGTCTTCTAGTTACAGATATAATTAACACCTTTATGATTAGTACGGTCCTGTCCTAGTTCATCTAATCCAATTAAATAAGTATCTGGATTTTCTATTAATTGTTCAATATTTACTTATGTTCCAAAAGTCAATTTTTGACACTGAAATGTGAAGTCCTTGAAGAAAGATCTCTGTTTCTCTCCGCTCTGGGAGTTGGTGACCACCCATTGTGGATGTGAAGTATGGACATGCCTCTCCTCTGTGCCTGAAATGGGGCGAAGGCCTACACACCTGGATGCAGTGTGCACAGGAAATATTTGTGAATTTATCTGGTACAACTTGCTGATAGAACTTTTGTCAAAATCTTCAGGTTTTCTCCACCACAGTATTCTGAGTTTAGTTTTTTGACAAAGTGACCTAAATCAAAAATCTAAATTGAAAAAGCCTCAATCTATTTTATAAGAAAGAGTTGATACTTTTGTGATTTACAAGTATTTAAGCTGTCACTGGCCACCCAGTGTCTTGCTAATGATTTGTTTCGCCTTGAGATGGCAAATCAAACTGATTAACGGTATTAATTGCTACTGAGCACATCCTTCCTTAGCAGGAGTCTGAGTAATTCAAAAGACATTTTTTTAACTATAAATATGCTTGAGATGTTCAAATGCCGACATGACTTTTATATAAATATAATCATAATGTGTAAATACACTTTGTGCTTTGTTAAAAGGAAAAGTAAACTTGGATGCATCCAATGACTTCCTTGAGAAGAGCATGTTATATTTTAGCAAATGTATCCGTAAGATGAGAAGCACATCTACAGCAACTGTTTTAAAAAGCGGTTGTCTGCCTAGCTAAAATGATCTTTACTATAAATAAAATTACTTAGATTCATTTAAAAATCTTCTTATGGGATTTAAAAATCAACGTGCCTCATCCCTATCATATAGAATAAAACATAGCTTCTAAACATGTTAGAGACTATATTTAAAAATGGTTATTGAGAATCTTTTCTAGCTCCTATTTTATATCAGAATGAAGATTTAGATAATTCTAATTCAGTGCTAATTCTCAATATTTTAAAAATTCCAATGCATATTTTGGTATCATTTTAATAGTTATACTCACTCTTCATTACTGATTTATTTTTAAATGGCAATGTAATGAGTCTATAGAAAATGTAGCAAATAGATAAGTTTGTATCTAGTCAATAATTAAAATGATCAAATCACAACTTTTTCCACATCTGTGATTCTAAAGCAGTTATAGTAAGAGGTCAGCTCTTGGGAAACAGCAAAGTGTCTAAAAGGTAAAGAATAAAAGCAGGCAGCCCAGTTAAATGACTTAACAACTCATACACATGATGAGTGTAGGCTGACACAGAGTGAAACTGCATGTTTACAGGTACAATCAACAAGACATGCTGATGAAGAGAATTAGAACTTAAAGAGTCAAGCATGACTCCAGAAATGTTCCCATAAACAATTTCCAGACTGTATCTCACTGAGTGATATGAGGGCAGATGTAAAACTACATGAATTGAAAGTAGATTGAAAGAAAATTTTAGTTTAGGATATATGAATTATAGCATGCCTATGATACACGTGTTCTGCCCTGGTACGTCAGCATCTGCATACACAAGTCTGTATGGCACACGAGAAGTCCTCAACAGAAACAGAAATTCCATGCATACAGACTTCATCAAAGCTATGATTAAGTAAGCATTAGTATATTCCACATGGAGCTCTAAAACCAGAGATATAAATTTATTCATTAGGAAGTTGAGAAAGAAATTTAAAAGGAAAAATACACTAAATGATCTTAAGTCAGATGGGGATTGAGCATTGTGGTTTTAGAGTAAAATAACTGAAGTTACATCTGTTTATAAGATCGCATATTGTTCGTGAGTCAACAAAATACCTATCCTAGAGTGCTCTTCGTGGTTGCATTTTGGCAAAACGAGTTGGTTTCTGTGAAGCTGAATATATCAGTATGTGAATTTTACATTCCTTGTACTGTAAAATACACATCTAAAGCATCTATCAAAATATTACCTGCGAGAAATTAGCATTACAGTAAGTATAGACTTGACCAAACTTTGATAATTTAAAGTAAGAGAACTCCATAGATTAAAACAAATTGTACAAAGGAATAAGTGGGAGCAATTTTGCTTCTGGGAAGATGAAGCAGAAAAAATTTCTTATTCTAACCACCAGGTAAATCTTTCACAACCAGGATACTATACACATAAAACAAATATAATGAGACAAGTACACTAGTGGCTTGTAAACCTATGGAATAAGTTGGGCCTTCATTTGATGTTTTTTTTTTTTTTTTTTTTTTTGCTGATTTACTCAAGAATACATGCTATAGAAGCTGGTAGTTTCAAAACATCAAGAGGAATCACCAAAAATCACCAAGAAATGCCATTCTCAATCTGAATAATCAGGAAAAGGAAATCCCAGGATGGAAACTTTAATAGCTATCATTCTACTCCAGCCTCACCCTGTAAAATAAATTAATCAATGAAAATAAAAACCTAACCTCCCACTCATAAGCCACACATAAATAGAAAGAGTAAATTTTTACCGACAACAGGAAACAGTAACACCAAAACTCTCGAATGGCCTCAGAAAACGGCAGGGCATGGAAGCACATTTTCATCTCTAAGCGGTAACAAAGTCCTCTTATCTCATGGCTGGCAACAGGATCAGGAGGAGTGTGCAATACTCGCCGAACAATAACAATGTACTCTTCTACCTCCTCATGAACAATACAGCAGGGAGACATAGTACAGAATCCATATTTTTTTCCAACACTCAGTTAATAATAACATCAGCTCTTAACCTGTGGTATCAACGGAATTCTCACAGGGAGCAATAATGAAAAATGTCTCCTGCTGCCAGTCACAATGGGATCAACTGAAGTTTAAGAGGTAGCTTAAACTATTACAGCTACCCAGTAATATCAAAGAGCCTTTGTCATCTCAAGTATCAATGGAGGTTAAATGGAAAAGCTCCACTTCTACACTCATCATACACACACACTTTGTGCACTGTAATATTATTATCAAAGGAGGCCTGCACAGCACAAGACTTAAATCGTTCCCAGACTGTAACACGGTCAGGTGTCCGTGTTTTCTTGAAGCATCACATATTACATAGAGAATCAGGAAAATCTCTAGCTGAATTTGACTAAACAATCAACATATCAACAATGTAATTACATGAGTGCTGTTTTCTGACAGGCTTTTAAAGCAAGCATCATAAAATTGTTTCAACAACTTATTATGAAGTACTTGAATGTGTGAAATTGTTTCTGCTGAGAAATAAAGCATAAGAGAAAAATCAAATGGAAATTCTAGCACAAAATACAGTACCAAAACACTCACTGAATGGTTTCAATAATAAAAATGAAGAGAACAGAATACAAAATCAGAGATATTCAATGGAAACCACCTAATATGAACAACTGAGAAAATAGATTGGCAGACAAAAACAAAATCTTATGGTCAAGTGTTTGGTTTGGGGACTAGATAACACTTGAAGAACCTGCATGCCATGTCTGAGTATGATTTGAGTCCTGGCTTTCCCAGCTCTGATTCAGTTTACTATTAATCTCACATTGGAGGCCTGGAAGAAGTTCCAGTCTCCTTGCATCAGACTGGCCCACCCTTGGCTGCTGCAGACATTTAGGGAGTGTACAAGCAGATGAGGAAATATCTGTCTCCCTGGCTGTCTTATCTTCATTTCAGATACAGTGAAAATAAAGAAATTTTAAATAGTAGATCCTTAAAGACATGTGCGATTATTGAAAATAACTTAATATTTATGTAATTGCAGTTCTGAAAATAAGGAAAAAATGGTTATGGCTGGGAAAATACAAACATAAATATTGAAAAATCTCAAGAATTTTACAACAGACAGAAACTTACAGATCTACAAAGATAAGAAAAACCCAGATACAATAAAACATGAGTAATCTATGCCAAGATGCAACACATTGACCTGTTGATGGAGGAGGCATTTGGCCTAGCAGTTAAGACACCCACATCCCATACCAGAATACTTGGGTTTAGCCCTTAACTCTGGTTCCCAGTTCCAGCTTCCTGCTAATGTAGACTCCAGGAGGCTCAGGACATTGAGTGGCTGCTCCCTGTGTGGCAGCCCTGGACTGAGTTCCCAACTCCTGCCTGCAGCCCTGGGCCCAGCGTCAGACACTTCATATTGGGGGATTGAAATGGTGATTGTGAGTACTGTATTGTGGTGCATTGATCTCTTTCTCTCTCCCAAATTTAAGAAATATATAAAGGTTTAAAAGCTTTTGAAAAATAAAGACCAAAAATATGGGTTTCTGAGAGCCTTGAACCTAGCCATAAGGGAATCAAGTCTTTTGTGGATGTTCTTACAGGGTTGAAACCCAAGGATCACCCAGGTCTCCAATCACATCTAATGGCCAAGGACTTCTCTGAAGATCCCACACATTATGAACAGGATGTGATCCTTGTATTTGTTGGGGGTAGAGTCATCCACTCCTCATCAGCTATTTTATGAGGTAACTCAATTAACAGCACGGCTATCCTATCATATTCCGAGATTTTGATCATGTTGAAAAGGAAGTTATATGCTGCGTGTACACCAGAGGTAGGGAACTCACATTAGAATGATACCTAATACAGCACTCCTCTGGCTAAATCATAATTGTCAAAATCACAGTTGTATACTGACAATCTCAATCCTGCTGTTGCAACATCCTCTCTCATGACTAATGAATCTCAATTTTCATTCAAAATGAATTTTAAATGGCCTTCTATCAGTTCCACAAGAACCTTAAGCTCTTCACAGTATTCCTTTCCCTACCGAACTTTGACTTAGAGCTGTTCTCTTGTGATGTTCCTGATAAAACTTAAGCAATCCACTCTTTTATTTATTTTCACTTCATTTGAAAGGCAGAGACAGATACTCCATGCTCTGCTTGCCTGAGGAAATGCCTGTACAAGCCAGGACTGTACCAGAACAAAGTTAGGAACTGGGAACTCAATTACAGATCTCCTATCCGAATAGCAGAGCTCTGCCTCCTTGGGTATACATTAGTAGGAAGTTAGGAATGAAAGTGGTGCCATGACCAGGCACTGAGATACTGGATTCTGGTGTTACAAGTAGCATTCTAACCACTGCATCAAATGTCCACACTGCAACCACATTCTGTTATCTTTTTTCCAACATTAGATTCTGTAAAGCATTTGTGAAAGCAGCAATGATACAATCTCGGTGGACCATCAAAATAAGGACCTAAAATCTAGGTAGCTAAGCAACAAAATAATGTTTGAGACCTGAGGGAAAGGGGGGACAGGCATAGCATACAGCAGTTTACACAATATTTAGGATGCCTGCATTTCATGTCAAGGTGCCAGAATTTGAGCCCCAGCTCTGCTTCTAATATGACTACATGCTAATGCAGACCCTTGGCGATAGCAGGTGATGTCTTAAAGTGTTTGGATCTCTACCACCCACGTGGAAGAACTGGACTAAGTTCTAGAGTTTTAGTTTAAGCCTGGTCCATCCCACCTGATGCAGCCATTTGGAAAGTGAACCAGTGGATGAAATCTCTCTCTCTAGAACCAATGTGGTGACACAGCAATCTATTCCTCTACCGTGAAGCACTGGGATCCCAGAAGGATGTGGGTTCATGTCCTGGTTGCTCCACTTCTGACCCAGCTCAGTTATAATCTGGAAAATCAACAAACAATGGCCCGAGTCCTTGGTACACTAGACCAGAAATAAGCTCCTGGCTCCCAGCTTCAGTTAAGCTCAGCTCTGACCACTGCAGCCATTTGGGAAGTAAACCAGAAAATGAAAGACCTTTTAGTGTCTCTCCTTCTCGCTCTCCCTGTAAATTTTACCTTTCAAATAAAAATATGAAAATAAATAAATAAATTTTACCTGTCCCCTCTTTTTCTTGCCTTTCTGCCTCTAAGATAATTTTTAAATATTAAGATAACAAAAATCAAATAAACTTTAAATACAGATATAGAATATTAATAGTACCCAATATTTTTTAAAAGTGTGCCAGATACATACCATACAATGGCATATATTCATACATACTTGTTGAAAACTTTGTGAAGGAAATATAATTTTTCCGTCTTTGTTTGCAGAAGAAAGTTGCTAAACAAAGGGGTTAAGTGACTTTCCAAGGGACACATACATAGCAGATGACAAAACATGGAAACACTTGTGGGATAACCATTTATTCTGAAACCTGTCTATGAGCAACCAAAGAGACAAGTGATTTTGCTAACTAGGAAAATATTCTGCATATCTTTTAATTCATGGAAACTTATACATATATAATCATGCATATGTATTGTGTATGCACTAAATATGTGTGTATGTGTGAACAATGTAAAAGTATTCAAACTCACACTGTGTGTGAATATGTGTATGCACGCATGTGTTTGTGTGTGTGTATGTGCTGATGAAAGTTATTTAGGAAAGTTATTTCTATACTTTTGGCAATTCAATCCTGCTTTCTTATCTTTTCAACCTCATCCCATATCTCAACACATCAACTAAAAAATTCAGCTATTTTTTCTGCATATACTGAGATAATAAAATGTACACAATATTCCAATGTGGCTTACTCAAGAGTATTATAAATTTCAAATGTTCTACTTATGAAATTAACTCAATTTGTAACCCAAATCTTGTAGTAGCATTGAGCAGATATTAACAAGATTGCCAGTTCCCACATTTTATTTGGTTACAAAAGTGGTCAAACTAATTAAAAAGAAATAAAAGGCATCATTATTGGAAACAGAATTGTCTCCATTCACAGATGACAGTCTTGCAGATAAAAAATCCTAACGAATTTGCTAAGAACTAATAAATTAATTCAATAGTGTTAAAGAATATAAGCTTAACACTTCAAAATTAATTGCATTTCCAGTTATGGATTCCATTTTTTTCTGAAAATAGACACTTATGTTCAGTAATGTAAATCGCAATGTGACTAAATGTTTAATGGCTTCATGGGCTACACTATGGTTATTACACTTTGAGTGGTTCATTTTCATAACATGCATTTTTCATGAACTTTTAGAAATGTCCTTATAATAGCCATTGATCTGTTCTCTGCAGACATTGTTAATTTCAAAAACAAACAAAAAAGTAGGAAAGGACAGTCAAAGCAGTGGGCTCATTGTCAGCATTTCAGTGGTAGCTGTAAGCTGTGACTGTATGAAAAGATATTGTAGACCATGTACCATGTTTGAATTTTCCTGAGAAAATATAGGAACTAATATTACAGACATTCTCTAACTTGTAAGATTGGAGTTTCTGTGAAAAGGTACAACATAGCCAACTGAACTCTCATCAAGTTGAAAACTGCTCTATTCATCAAAAATGCAAATTGTATATTATTCAGATTTGTATATAAAAGTAATAGAAATCTTCAGAGCAGGACAATTAGAACTCAAAGATGTTACTCAAAGTTTAAGGTCATTACCCTTGAAGAGCGCCACTCAGATACTTAACAAGTAGAATTAATCTTCTGACAAAAGAAATGGAACTGAGAATTTCTAATAAACATTTAAAATGTATTTAATAGAGTATTAATTATCATGTCAAGTGCTTTTATGAAAATTACTTATATTCCTACAGATTATAAATCAGTGAATATAAAGGAACTGATGGCTACATTAGCAAGAAGAAAATTTTAGAATATGGATCCTCTTCATTACTCAATGAAAATATGACACAAAAATGTGAACAAATATGAATATTATTTGTACTAATGAAGAGAAATGTAACTTTTAAAATGATTTTCAAATATGTGTATACTCTGTATTACAATATAGAAGAAGGTACTTTGAAAAGTACATGGGAAAATTGTAAAAATTTTTGAAAATGGAATATGTTTTCACAGTGTGCATCTTCTGTATGCATTTGGAGGGCTCCTGTTATTGAGGTTCTTTTTCTACTCACACATATACACACGAATCAAGCATGTTTCATATTCCTTTCAGTGCTGTCTCTGGATAGGTAACAAAATCACAAAATCCAATTGAAATCCAATTGAAAATTCAGGCTAACTCAACGTCTAAATAAGACAGAAATTTTCCATGAAAACTTTGAAAGCAGGATGTGTTGCAATATGATAAGACACTGGGGTGATCAGATCTGCCAGAACACCAATTTGAACAGCAGTGTACTCAACCACTATAGCCCAGTGAGAGATCACAGTGCCTGATTTTAGCATGATAATAAGATGCCTGAAGACAGAAGAAGGCGAAGAATTGCCTACTTCCTGTCCTAGAGTTTCAGGAAGCACAGCATGGAGAAGGATGGCTCCTGCTTGGGAGAGGAAGAGGAAAATCAACCCAAACCTGAGACCCAAGACTCAGATTCAAGTCTTCCACAATGACAGTGAGCTCCTGATGGTCTGAAGGGCCCAGTCAAAAAAACGCTAACTGCCGTGGAAGTTCTGATCCCTTCTTTGAAGGGCAGCCAGGGGACTGGGGCTACCAATCATCTCCTAATCTCTAGCAAATATGGAATAAGACTCGAGCTGTTGGAGAGAATGAAAGGAGAGGCAATTTGAGATCTCAGCTTGGAGCTTAGTGTCAGACCACCACCATGCATCACAGTGATAATTAAAACTTTAAAAAGCCTCTACCTCCTAGGCCCCTGCTTATGGATGGATCCTTGAGAATTGCCTCAACCACAGGTGGAGAATTGCAATCCATCATTAGGAAGGATTTATCTTGGATATTTTGGAGCCTAACACCATCAGCCATAATTGGGCCTGACCAAGGGTGGTGCCAGCATAGGTAGTCAAGGAGTTACCTTTATCATCCTTTCCCCATCAATGAATAGACAACAACAACAAAAAAAGCAAAGGATTGTTTCTTAGAACCCAGAGCGAATTAGGCTAGTAAATGTAACATTGAGCGGATCTTACTGGTCCCTGTCTCCAAGCCAGTATTCGTGGATGAAACGCATGAATCTTCGCCAGCATCCCTAGAGTTTTAAGGTTTCAGCTGATCAGACTTCCATTTTAGCTAGCATCACATGTTACGAGTTGTAACATCTTCATTATATTCTGTAACAGACAAACCATGGCAGTGTGGGACTGGTCCTACCCTCCTGCCTGACTGGTCTAGGCATGATGTGGCCAACAGATGAAGCCCAGTAATGCAGCATTGGCAGTCAAAACTGGGTGTATGTGCTTGCCTCAAGCACAGGGAGACATCTGTAGGATGTTTTTCTTGATGCCCCCCTAGGTACATCTGGGTAGAATGTCAGCTGGCATTGGCAGTGAACATGCGGCAAAGTTCCACATATGGCGCCACCTTGTGCTAAAGAGCAGAAGAGTCCACAGGTTCAGAGAAATTAAATGAATTGCTTGGCATGTCTGCAAGGACAGTCCCAAGCGAAGCCAGACTATGAAGCCATAGAAGAGAACTTCTTCAGTACCAAACAATGACATCCACCAAAAGGCATCAGGAACTCCCAGAGAATCATGACCTCATCTGATGAAGAGGACAAGGTGTACATGACTAACACTGTCAAATACTCAGATGAAGAATTTAATGTATCTTTTAAATGGCAACTCAATAAATGTGAAGCAAACTTAGAAATAACTTAATCTTCTGGGAGACTTGACAGAGATGGAATTAATTATGGAACATTAAGCAGAAATAATTTAACTGTAAAACACACGAAGTATCATTTCAAATGAAGTGGAATTTTTCTATAGCAGAACAGATTCAATATAAAAAATAATCAGCAAGCCTCAAGTCAGGCTTATGGAAATACAAGAGAAAAAGAAAAAAGAATCAAGGGTAATGAAGAAAGCTTATGGAGATTTTTGGAACAATATTAAAAGGGAAAATATTTAAAAACATGAAGTTCCAGGGCAATTTGGGAATGCAAAAAGAGTAGAAACCATATTCATGATGATCAGCATAAACCAGAAAATACCATTTTTATATGCTGAATGTGTAAGTATTAAATACAATGTTTACAATGTCCATTAGTGTTGTGCACTACAACTTTTGAAAGAGAAGTTCTGGTGAGTATTTTAAGAAACAGGGTTCTTAAAGCAAAAGAGTATACATGCACTCCTTTCAAATAGGAAAAATTTTTATACCAGAAGCAGAAAGAATTGGTTTTGCCAATTAAATGACCCTTCATCTTAACATTCTAGAACACTGAAATAAAAAAGTAATACCAGAGGGAAAAATGCACTAGAAAATTGTTGGTTCAAGTAAAAGAAGCAAATTTATCATGTAAGATTTTAATGCAACTAGAGATTTTTCATTTGAATTGAACAAGGGTTTCACAAGAAGACAGAAACTCCTGGTGTTTAGCAGAACCATTCACAGGCATAAATTAATCTAGTTTTAAGGTAAGGAGCTTTGCATATTAGCTGATGTTAAGGCTACTAAATCCAAAATGCAAATGCCTTTAGTTTAATGGTATTCTTGCTTTATAATACAAAAAATTCTGCCTCCTACCTTTTTCCCCACTAATGATTGATGTTTTCAATTCATTTTATTAAGTCCCAAAGCAGTCAATACATTGGATCACACGTATTTTTCAATGCCTTGGCTCACAGAGATTTAAATTCCTACATAAAGAGGAAATGCATGCATACATAATGAGAGCTCTAAACTCTCCCTAGAGAAAAAAGGACCGTGTGTAAACACACACACACACACACACACGCATGTATGGCTGGTGATTATATATTCCAATCAAATCTCATATCTAAGTAAATATACATATTTTGCTAGGATATTCAAAGGCATTAAGAATGAATTAAGAATTTATAAATTCCTTCATGGGTCTTCATTTATCATTCGGACAATTATATCGATATTTTCTGCTCTTTTTCTTCTTTGTGTTGTTAGTAATTCTATCCAATTATTCAATGCCTAATATGTACCAGAAACTGCCAGGAGCATTTTCAACCTTATCAAGCCTCATTCAAGTCAGCTACCATATCCCCATTTTAATGAAGGGGAAACTTGGACTCCAACGTATTTTTGAAAATATAAAGTAAATAGAATCCAAGGATGTCAACGTTGCATTTTGGGAGCCAGTGCCACTGTTGAGTATCCACCTGAACTTCTGGCTCCAATATAGGTGTCCATTTGAGTCCCAGCCAATCCATTCTGATTCTGCTCCTTGTTGATGTGCCTGGCAAAGCGTTTCTAGACTGATTATGCTACTACAATCTTTGTATCTGATTCCTCACTTTCTTCTTATTCTGCATGTGTTTAAGCAAGATCTAAAGTATTTACATTGATAAAACAATTCAGTCAACAACTGATAAACACTGTGGTCACAGGAATCAGAAGAATATCCAGGGTAGGTGTTACAGCACAGTGAGATATGCCACTACCTGTGACACTAATATGCCATATGGGCACCCATTTGAGTCCCAGCTGTTTTTCTGATCCAGCTTACTGCCAATGGTTTGGAAAAGCTGTGCAAGATGGCCCAATGGCTTGTGCCCTGCCACCCATGTGGGAGACTGAGATAGTTTCTTTTTTCTGATTTGCCTGGCCCAGTCCTGGCTACTGCAGTCATTTGGGGAGTAGTTAGAAAAAATAAAGATCTCTGCTTCTACCCCTCTCTCTGTCACCATTTCTTCCAAGTAAACCAATAAAACTTGAAAAACAGCATGTTTGAGATATGTTGTGCTTGTCCCATCAAATCTGCCTCCCAGTCTTTCTATGCTGGACATCTGAAAGGTGGCCCATACAGAGTACAGCTCTCAGCTCTTACACCAATGGTCCCATCTTTGGGTTTGGATAATAAGCAGCTCTGACAGATAAAAGACTAAGGAGAAACTAAGAAAGGATTTATTTTTACATACTCCTACCCTTCCAGGTCAATGTTAGATGACAGCATCCTTCAAATACAGAGAGCAGTTTTTTTGAAGCAAAGCCCTTTTCATACATCCACCACTGCGGGCTTACACAGCTGCTTCCCGTGCTTGCAGGTTTAAGCTGAAGTATGAAAAGATTGCCCACTTTTGCCAGCACCAGAATACTACAGTTTCCCCAGATGGCTTCTTTCTACTCCATTTGGTGCTTTGAGAAACATTCATTTATGCAGCTGTCCTCAGTTACTCACTACAGAGGTTTTATCTTGTCCGCCATCCAAGACATTGACTAACACAGTAATTGACTTCTGAATAGCTTTGGGAAACAGGATTTTTTTCTAACACCCTCTTGGGGTTTTAGAATCAAATCAAAACGGGATTCTATAATGGAAAAGCTCATATGTTTGAGAGAATCATCTCCTTGTTGGAGGTAATGCACCACTGATAATTCCAGAGCGTGTAGTGGTATCATGATCACTCAAATTATCCCTACGACAGAGCAGGATGAGAGATGTGCAGATGGAGGTCAAGTGACTAAAGTACTTGGTACCTATAGTAACGATCATGATTCTAATCGTGGAGTCAGTTGGCTCTTTTGGACTAACTTGGATAGCATAAGCCATGCAAAGGACAGACTGTAGTCCTTGAATGTCCAGCTAACAAAGTGAGGGGAAAATCATAAAACCTTTTGAACGATGTTGATGAAGTTCTCCACTCCCAGTTGGTGCAAATGTATGCTTAAGAACAGCTAAACTAAAGCACCAGTTAAATACCAAATTTAAGGGAATTTGATGCTAAAGTAAGGTCATTAATAAAGATGATGTTGTTTAAGTTATGTCTTTGGATGCCAGCTTTCCCCATGAGTGTGCTGGTTCAAGTCCTCGCTACTTTTATTCCAATTCCACTCTCTGAAAATACATCTTGACAGGCAGAAAATGATATGGATTCCTGATACCCACATGAGACCAGGAAGGAGTTTCTGACTCCTGACTGGCCTTGCCTAGCCCTAGCTGTTTTGGCCATTAGGGAACACATAAATAAATGAATAAATCTTTAAGAAAGAACAAAGTTCACCAAAAAGAGAAAGGATGCCAGGTGCATGTGCGGGGACATTTGACCAGAACTAGCCAATGGCCAAAAATATTCGTGGAAAAATTTTCCTGAGCTATCTTCTTTGCCAATAGTGATGCCCTCCCCCCAGGCATATACCACTCAACACAGTGTCTCCCTCTAAGAATCCAGTCTGTGCCTGGATCAAACACCCTCACGTTTGACAGCTGATCCTCCACTAATTAGAGTGTTTATTTTCTGAATTCCATACTTTGCTACCTGGGACTTACCAACTAAATGGAACTGCCTCTCTAAGGTTGAGTCACTCTCCAGAAACAGTAAACGCCTCAACTACAGACATGATTTTCAAATACAAGGTAACTTATCCAAAGCTTAGTCAACCAAGTCTTCTATTAGGCTCACATACTCCAAACCAATGTCTACCTGCCCTAAACTCCCCAGTTACAGGTAATAAAACTAGTAGGAACAGCCACCGGCCTGGGCTCTGTAACATTCTCTACAGAGTCAATGCTAAGTTTACTTATACTACCTTACTAGTTGCTTCCTAAGTAAGCTTCAAACAAGTTCCCTGCACATTATTCAATGCTCTCCTTCTGCCCTCACTCAATCCCAATGCTTCTTCATGTGATGTTTACGCATGTGACTTGCTTTGCCATGGGGTGCCTCCTCCCTTGAGGAGCTGTGAGTATACACTATTTCCTTATGATAGTGTATTTCTGATTAAACCTCAAAACTTAAATTTTTCAGGCCATTTCCTTAGAAAAGGATATTACCACCCTCACTTCTTTGCTCTTATTTCCACAAAAAAAATAAGTTATAGATAAATTTGGATATTTGATTACTCAAGAATAGTACACCAAATATGTTTTAAGTTTCCATCAGCAGTCAGGTCTGGTGGGATAGCCTACTGGGTAAATCCTTGCCTTACATAGCCAGGATCCCATTATGGGTGCCAGTTCATGTTCACTTGCCTTCCAGTCCCTGCTTGCAGCCTGGGAAAGCAGTAGGGGATGGCCTAAAGACTTGGGACCCTGCAGCCACGCAGGAGACCCAGAAGTTCCTGGCTCCTGGCTTTGGATTGACCCAGCTCTGGCCATTGCAGCTACTTGGGGAGTGAACCAGTGGATGGAAGCGTTTTCTCAATGTCTCTCCTTCTCTCTGAAATTTTCTTTCCAATAAATAATAATAATAATAATAATAAATCTTTTGTTAAAAAGTTTCTATCAGCAGTGTCATAGGAAACATGTTTTGGGTGGACTCTAAATACGTATTAAACAGAAAGGATAAAATGTAAGTATTGACTGGATGAATGTGTTGATAGGCATGAACTTACCTGAGACTTAGGATTTACTGTTTTAAACTTAGAGCATGCGGCTGACATTGTAAGTTGGGTACTGTCTGTGATGCTAGCATATTGTTTTGGCACTGGTTTGTGTCATGGTTTTTCCATATCTGATCTGGCTCTCTGCAGATGTGCCTAGGAAAGCTGCAGATGGTACCTACTTCTTTGTACCTAAGTGGATGATCCATAGGGGACTCCAGGTTCCTGGTTTCAGCCTTGCCCAGGCCAGTTGTTGCGGCCATTTGGAGTATGAACCAGCAGATGGAAAATCTCTGTCTCTCCCTCTAACTCTGCATTTCCAAAATATACATAGTTCTTTGAAAGAAAAAATAAAATACTTAGTGAGCATAATGTTGGCAGAAAATCACATGTCTCTAACAAACTTGATCAACTTCCTGACGACCTTGGTTAATTTAAAGTTTAACCCAGCAGAATCCTAGGGTCATTGATGACCAAAACCAAAACTTCTGGTCCAGGTGTATGCAACCTCTGGGCTTGGGTGCACAGACCTCCCAGCATCGTGGCAGCTGCTGGAAGAACTTGAGCCAGGTCAGGCTCAATGCTTGGGGCTATAGCCCCAGCAATCACTGCCAGGCAGTGGGCAAATCCTGGGCTTGTCAAGGCTTGAGAGATTTCTCCCTCTACAGTAACTACTCTGTGAAGGGATCTAGGCCAGCTCTGAGCTGGAGCAGGTCCCTGGCTCAGCCCACCACCGCCATATTGGTGGGAGGTGTACAAGTGAGTTCAACCTTGTGGCCTGGTTGAACAGAAATTCCAGCAGCATAGTGGCTGCTGGGGTGACCTAAACGAGGTGACACTCCAAGCCCCCACCCCCTGGGGTTCAAGGATCTAGCACCCACTGCACAGGCAGGCCCAAACACCTGGGCCAGGAGACTCAGGTCCCACTGTACCCTCTACCCCCAGAGTTCATGGACCTGACACTCACTGTGTAGACAGGCCCTAGGACCTAGGCCAGGCCAGATCCCCAATCCTCGGGGCTGATGGATCAATTTCCTACCATGCAGGTGGCTCAGTGGCCTGGGCCAGGAGCCCAGGCCCCTCTGAGCCTCCCTATCCCTGGGTTCAGAGATCCAGCATCCACCATACAGGCGGGCCCAAGGATCCAGGAGACCCAGGCCCTGCTGGATATCCCACCCCCAGGGCTCATGGACCCAATTCCCACTACATAGGAGAGCCCTAGGACCTGGACCTGGAGACCCAGGGCCAGGCTGGATCCCTCACCCTTGAGGCTCATGGGTTCAGCTCCCATCACACAGGCAGGGCCAGGGATCTGGGCCAGGAGACACAGGTCCAAATGGACCCTCCATTCCCATTGCTCACAACCCCGGCACCCAACACCTCCAGACTGGCATGATTCATCTTCCTTGTCATCTACCAGTGGGCACTACAGCTAGTGTGATCCAAAATGCCCCCAATTCCAGCTTGTGCTTGTTACTGCCACAACCTAGGCTTTCCCAGGCAGCCCCCAATCACAGTTCAAGTGTGAACTGGCTGGTGATGTGGCCTGACTCATCCCTTCCTGCATCCCATCCTGGTTCTCAAATCTGCAAGTAGATGTTATGAACTGGCCCAGTCTGGCCCACCCCTTTACCTGATCTACATGTAATCCAGAAGGTACTGCAACCTGGTCTGGTTTGTAGTGCTTCTTTCCTTGGTTCTTGCACGTATCTACAGGGACTATAACCTGACAAAGAGGTTCACCAAATTCCTCTATCTTATCTCCTCCCAGTGGCAGATCTTGCACATACTAGTGGGTCCCTGGCCCAGATTGACTTTGTCCACCTGTTACTCTGGCAGGAATGAGGTCCTTGCCCAATCAGTCCACACCCTTTCTGGTTCTTACTGATGGGTGTTGCAGCCCATCCACACGTGGTCCATACCCAGACACAGCTCTCACATGGTTCAGCAGGAGCCAAGACCTAGCCTAGCCCATTCTACACATACCCTGACTCTCATGAGTACCAGTGAGTTTTGGAGTCTAGCCAAGTCTAGCCCTCCCCAGATCTAGGCCCAATCTGTGCCAAGGGAAATTGCAGCCAGGTTCAGCCCAGGACTTTGCATCCATTGTGGCACTCGCATTCACTGATGGATATTCCGACCCAGCCGGGGTATACCTCTAGCTCCCCACCCAGACCTATTCCCAGGCATAGTTCTTGGAGGTGCCGCAGAGATTGCTGTTCCACAAGGGTCAGCCCACATATTCCCCTGCAGATTCTACCCACGGTCCTGATTCACTCACATATTAGTTGACTTCATGGCCCAGCCTCAAAGAACTCTACCTAGGAGAACTGGTGCTCCACAGCATAGAAGATGAAGTGCTGGACAGCCGACCATGGTGCACATGTAGGACATTGTAACTCACTGGCTAAACAATGCCAGCAAATATTGGGGCAATTGGAGACTATAAGGTGTCAGCCACTGGACATTGGGATTCCCCATCCTCAGATCAGCAAGATCAACAGCATTTTGAAACTATCACATCTACCTGGAAATAACAAGATTAATCTATCACCCATCTTATGATTAGTTGACAACAAAAGAGACAGGAAAAAGTCGGCTTATGCAACAATGTGAATTCATGTGTAAGCAAAGGTCAGAACTAAGAAACTTGCTGCATTACAACTCCATTCAGAAATGGCCTTAAACAACAGTCATTTAGCATGATCTGAGTCTGATAGTATTTGAAGGTATTAGTTATATATCAACTTCATATAACAGAAAAACTGGCCAGAGATACAGATCTATGCTGATCCCTGGTAAGTAACTATTGTGCTTGTTGATCAACTAGAAAAATGGAAAGAAAAAAATTGAAGATAAGTAATAGAGGATTTCAGGTAAGGTGGACCGACCTCAAAATAGGCAAAAGGTGCAAAATTATATGATTCTTATAAATGCCAATGACAGGGGTGCCACTATGGTTTAAGGTCTCACAAATGAGATGAAGCACGTGAACTATCCTACCATTGCCAGCCATCCAGGTGCCTTCTCAAAGGGCTTATTCATAAAGTGTCCATGGCAGCAGGATGAGATCTACCTACAATTTGTACAAGAGATATTTCCTCATCAAGGCTGGTTTGGCTATTGCTCTTGTGTTCCACTTGCCAAACATGAATGTCAAATGCTTCAATTCCAATTTGGTTTCATTCCCTGGGGTGACTAACATGCCATCATCTGATGACAGATTGATTAGCTTGATTTTTTCATACCGTAGTTATGTTTGTTAGCTAGACTGTATTATGACAAAAAGAAATCTATTCCAAAATATCAATGGCTTAAAACAATAGCAGCAGAAACAACTCTTTTCTGTCCGCACCAAAGCAGTTGACTGTGAGTCTGTTCCATTTATCTTCAAATCTATTATTCTAATCTCAATCCAACATGAAAGACAAAGTCCAATTGGGAATTCTGCTATTGTGGAAGAGGGGAAAATCAGGAGAGGCTGAAGCCAAATCACATTATAAATTTTTATTCTCTGTGTGAAAACTGGAATTAGTTTCATTCACCGTGCTTTGACAAAAGCAACATAACTGAGCCCAGCTGAGGGTTGGAGAGTTACTATACATGTATTTTACCAGCAAGCAGGACAGATGACAGCGGCAAAGAGCACTGCAGTATAATACTCTAATAAGGAAAATGTCTCATAGTTTTGCCAAAAATTGAATCTTCAGTAAAAGTAGAGAAAACTATCTTCTCCATTCACACACATAGTAATAGAAATATATCCTAGATACTGCACTTATGAAATGCATGAACTCCATTCCTTATGTGATTAAAAAGAAAAGAACAACAAAAACAAATCTTTTCCCCATCTGGATAATATATGTACTATTGTGTATAATTGTATCAGCATGAATGGAACTATTTGCATATAATGTCTGTCTTAGCCTCATTGTTAAGCCCAAATTAATGATTTGCTATTAAATTGTTATAAATCTCTAAATCGATTATAATATCAACCAGTGATTGCAAGTGGCACAAGGTAGATGGACAAGTCAAAGGAAATATGTAAGAATACAAATCTTCTGTAGAACTCTTTATTACAAATGTTTGTTTATTGGCATGTAAAATGACATATTGTCAGCCTGAACGGGTGGGAGAGAGGAGTGAGGGAGCGAGGCAGAGATGTATCCCCCATCCATTGGTTCAATTCTCCAGTGGCAGCAGCATCTGAGGCAGGGTCAGGCTGATGCTAGGATCCAGAACACTCCAGATCTCCTACCTGGGTGGCCCAGCATCTGCTGCTTTCCGGATATATTAGCAAAGAGCCACAATGGAAGCAGGGTAGCTGGGACTCAAACTGGCACACTGATAGAGAATGTATGTGTCATTCCCAGATGGCAGCTTAACAAGCTACACTACAATGTCCTCCTCCTCCACAGACATCACATAAACCCAAAGTATTTGTTAATCACTTCTAAGGAATTAGAAACAATGGCTCAACCAAACATGGAAATCAATGGAATACTGAATGTTACTTTAATGAACAAAGTCTGTTGATCAGAGTGGTTTGAATTGCCAGGAAAGAACATTCAACTCAAATTGTTTCAAACAATGCCTTCATCTCAGTACCCTAGCTTTCTGCCATGCTTAATGTAAGTCAGTGATGACACAAAAGAACCATTCATTCTGGTTTCCTTCTTGTCTCAATTCTGCCTTCCATCTAATATGCCTTTTATTGACTTATTCCATTCACCATCTCCAAGGCTACACACTTCTTCCAAAATTATAAAAAGTCAATAGAATTTCAATTAAAGTTTACAGTATATGTGTATAATTTTATAAGCTAGCACTAAAATTGATGTGCAAATACACAAATATATAATTGAAGATCATGAATTCCTATTATTTGCAATTACCCTGCAATTCCATCTGTATTCACCAAGGAAAAGTTAAATTTAAGAGCTTGATTCTAGCTTTTCCAGTTATTGCTTTACATGTACATGCAAATTGTAGATGTTGCGAAAAAATTGGTAGTAGTATTTCAATGGAATATTTCAAATTTACTTGATAATATTTTCCTGTGATCAATAAGCTTCCATAGAATGCATCAAAAAACTAAACGAGACTTGCTAGTTTTAAAAACTATTAAAAACAATAAAATTCTTGTGTTTATAAGGGTTTGAAATCACAAAAATATTCTTATTTCTAGCTAAACTTTATTTGCAATATTATTTTAACATGCTTTTTTTCCCAACATCTTAGTTACTCATTCATCTCTCCATCAAGGACAATGGTTCTCTTATTATTCAGGGGGTCGTGTTATGTCATGGATATGTCAACTTGCAGCAACATGTAAGACTTCACAGTTCATGATACAGTGCATTCCATCTATTTCTTCAACAGCAGAGGCGCAATAATTTAAAATAGAATTGGCAGCTAACATAGGAGTGTGAAATCAGTGTTGGCATCAACAGGAGAGTTTTTCATATTGCCTCTTAGTCACACTCTCAGCTTTTCCTCCCACTGCCCTGGTATAAAATATTCTTTTCTTCTTTCCCCCGTTAGCAGGTGTTACTAAGAGTCAATTTTCATGCTATGCTCTTTGCTGAATTTTTGAAAGAGTTTAACCTTAACAGAGATTTTTTTGGGGGGACAAAAGGCTTCTCTGCGGGAACTAAATATTATTTTACATCAGTCACATTAGGATTCTTACAGTTATTTTCCATTTTATGCAATCTATCAAGGCCTTAAACACTGAAAAATGGGAGGGCCACGTAAAATCTAGCAGTGTTGGCTGCCTAAATAACCATTTTCACTACATTTACATTCCTCAAAGGTACTGGAAATAACTTGGTGCAAGTTGACAAAAACATGGTGAACTATATTTAAAGAAGAGTTTAATCAAGTGACTGCAACAACTCTCTAATTCATGCATTTATTCAGTTGTGTGAGAAATACTGACCTTGGAGAACAGGGAAAATTTATCGAGGGAATCTAGGCATCAAACTCAGTGAGTGAAAGTACAGATAGATGTGTTAGTAAATTCAAAAGAAAACAGAACTCTGCTAGTAACTTCTAGAAACAGAAAATAATTCAGCAAGGGAAAAACAAGTACAACCATGGGTAGGTTTCTATTTTCCTTATTTCTTGATCAAGAACAGTCAAAATGTGTTCAAATGCAGTTAGATTCCCTAAAGTCTGAACTACTATAAATGCATGAATCAAATATCTAAATTGAGGCAGAGTCAGACATAGTAGAGGAGTTCCACACCTCAGTAAGAGAAAAATTTGAAGAGAGCATGCAACACTTTACTAAAGCCTGTGTGCTTGGAGACATACTTGGGCTTCTTGTGACAATACAGATTCTTTCTGAGTAACACCATCTAAAGCTTTCACTGAGAAAGGTAGCACATCCGTATTTTCTTAGCTCTTTACCTTCTTCATAGTAAACAGCAGAAAGAAACACAGATGGAGTAGCAGACTTGTGTAAGGCACTCTAGGACTGGAATATTTGAGCAACCTGTTCCTGGAATTCATCATTGTGCATCAGTGGACTCCCCAAAACTAGGGAGTAATGGGAGTTGTGTATTGTACTCATTTATTTATACATTTAAGAAATATTTCCTATCTGACCATGATTATTAGCAACATTTACAGTAAGGAATACACTAAAGAGAAATCATGTAATCATCCTTAAGAAGGTCCTATAAAATTTACACCATAGTAAAACATATAAATCAATGTCAACTCACATCTTGCCAATTTCATCATACCTTCACATGTCAAATCATCATTATCTTTACCTGGATTGTGGCAATAGCATCTTTAAAAAAAGATTCATTTTTATTGGAAACTCAGAGAAGGAGAGGCAGAGAGAAAGACCTTTGAGCCACCAGTTCATTCCCAAAATGACTGCAATGGCTGAAACTGAGACCATCTAAAGGCAGGAGCCAGAAGCTTCTTCTGGGTCTCTCACTTAGGTACAGTTTCTCAAGGCTATGGGTCATTTTCCACTGCTTACCCAGGCCAGAAATAAAGAGTTGGATGAGAAGATGAAGAGCTGAGACATGAACTGGCGCCCTTACGGGATGTGGATGCTTGGAGGTGGATGATTAGCCAGTGGAGCCATCATGCCCTCCCTTGCAATAGCTTCTTAAATGATCTGTTTGCAGCATTACATTCCTATTACCTATTACCAAAAACTGCTCAACGGAAGCTGGTGCCATGGCACAGCATGCCATACCACCCCATATGGTGCCAGCATTCTATATGACCATCAGTTTGTGTCCTGGCTGTCCCAATTTTGCTGTAACTCCCTGCTTATGGCCTGGGAAAGCAGTAAAAAATGCCCCAAGTGTGTGGGTCTCAGCAACCCTATCAGACCAGAAAGAAGTTGTTTGCTGCTGGCTTCAGATTGGCGCAGCTCTGGCTACTGTGGGCATTTGAGGAATGAATCAGTGGATAGAAGCTCAGTTTTTCTCTTGTCTATCTTTAACTCTGCCTTTCCAATAAAAGTGATTTTTTAAATGGGTTATTTTTAAGCTTACTTTATTTTTATTGGATATCAGATTTATACAGGAGTCAAAGAGAAACTAATGGATTTTCCATCCACTTGTTTACTCCCCAAATTACAGCAATTGTCAGAGCTAAGCCAATCCAAAGTCAGGAGCCTCAAGCCTCTTTTGGGTCTTCCACATGAGTGTAGGGTTCCAAGAACTTGGGCTATCCTCTCCTGCTTTTTCAAGCCATAAGCAGGGAGCTGAATTGGAAGGGGAGTAGCCAGGACTCAAATGGGTGCATATATGGGAATGCCAGCACTTGAAGGTGGAGGATTAGCATGTTAAGCCATGGTGCCAGCTCCAAATATGAATAAAACTGTAAAAAATACTACTCAGTTATATTTATGTGATAAGTTTTGGGTATATGTATTCTACTGCCCATGTGGGAGAATTTTAATAGAATTCCTCGCTCTTGGCTCTTGCCTACCACAGCCTCAGCTGTTGTAAACATGTAGAGCGAATGAGTAAATTAAAGATCTCCATCTGTGGTCTTACCTGGAAGCACCTCACCTAATCTCTTCTCTCCCCCGGCCCCAACCCATTCTACCTTGCAGATAAAGTAAGTTCTTGCAAAATAGCATTTGTTCACAGTCCCTGGCTCTTCCTTACAGAAATTCAGTACACCCTAAGATACAACTCATTCTACAGAAAGGCATATTGAAAAATCTGGACACACATGCCTTACTGGATATCCCTACCCAATCTACAATCAATCAAACTGTGCAATGACAAGTCCAGGGAAGTCATATTGGACAGAGTTTGAACGTTTCCAGATGGCTGAACATGTGCAAACTCCTGGAGGGCCCACCCCACAGCTCTTATCCTATACATCTCTCCCACTTTAGCCTTTGTCACTGCAAACACCAGTTATCATGCGTTCCCAAGTTCCACAAGTCACCCAAAGTAATCAAACTTAAGACAGCAGGAATGGCTGATTTACAGCCAATCAGAAACACAAGTAGAACCACCTGGTAAGACGGTGTCCAACCTGGGGCTCTCAATGCTAATCCAGGTGTACAGTATCAGCACTGAATGGAATCTAAGACACCCAGCTGATCTTACCTGCAGACTGGTGTATCTGGAAAGATCTCCACAGCCCTGGGGTCACAATCGATGCCTGACCAGTATGTAAAAGGGAAAACCGAGAGCCTGAGGGTTTTTGTTGTTGTTTTTTCTTGTCTATACAAAGAGAGATGCCAAATTTCAGGTAAAATGTACTCTTTTCCTATTTAAAACCCAACCAATAAAACCCAAGTTTCCATGCGTCTCTGAAAAGGTCCAAAACTTTGACTCCTCGTTTATTCTCTAGTCTCATCTATCCTGCATTGCCCTGCCAGCCTTAGCATACCCGTGATTAGAAGCTTTGCTTTTGCTATTTATTCCCTCTGCCTGGAAGTATCTTTCAGTCAATTTTCAAATGGCTCGATCCCTAATTTCAAGATTTTTTTTAGAGATATAATAACTGACTTTAAACAGAATTTCAGAGAGGGTTTGGCAGACACGTGGAGCTGCTGCTCTATCCCCAAATGCCCGCAATAATCAGGCTTAGGCTGGGTGGAACCAGGAGCCAGAAAGTCTACGCAGGTGTGCAGCCTAAGTATCAGGAGCCTGTTTACGCAGGCCATCCTCTACAGACACGGACATTATCCAGAAACTGGATTGGAAGAAGCCCGAATGCGGGCAACCTGTTAAGGGACAAAATCACCCCACACAGCAGCTGAACTTCCTTTGTTGTAGCACCTGCCTTTTATCTCAGGTTTTTACCATGTCATCACTAGGTCTTGCTGACCTCTCAGATTCCAAAGTTTCCATGCACTTTTCCAAACATTGCCTAACTCCATTGTTGTGGACAATGATTCTATGAATTTTTCAAGGAGGTTCTTGTCTCCCACAGAGAGAAGCACTAAGTAGTGACTTAACATGTCCAAAACCAGTAAAATTTATTCAGAAGTGAGGAAATTAACATTCACTTGATAGCATGGACCATTTCACACAGAGAAATAGGCAATGTGGGCCCAACGCAGTAGCCTAGGGGCTTAAGTCCTCGCCTTGCACGTGCCAGGATCCCATATGGGTGCTGGTTCTAATCCTGGCAACCCCACTTCCCATCCAGCTCCCTGCTTGTGGCCTGGGAAAGCAGTCAAGGAAGGCCCAAAACCTTGGGACCCTATGCTCATGTGTAAGACCTGGAAGAGGCTCCTGGTTCCTGGCTTTGGATAGGCTCAGCTCTGGCCGTTGCGACCAGCTAGAGAGTGACTCAGTGGACAGAAGATCTTTTTCTCTGTCTCTCTTCTCTCTCTCTCTCTCTCTCTCTCTCTCTCTCTTTCTCTCTCTCTCTCTCTCTCTCTGTCTCTCTCTCTGTCTCTCTCTATCTATATATATGCCTTTCCAGTAAAAATAAACAAAGCTTAAAAAAAAAATAGCCAACGTGAGTGGGCCAGAGTTGCCCTGAAACTGGAGTGAAAAGAGAAACTGAAAATAGTACCTGTAACTGTGCAAGTCTGTCCAAGAGTGGGTCAGCTGGGGAGGAAAATCCGCCCGAGCCCCACACAGGAAAGCCGTATGTCAGAGAGCTCTCCAGTGCCGAGAAAGCGAAAACAGGAGAGCAGCTTTCAGAGGTCGCTCAAGGCAGGAAGCCTGTTGCAGCTTGCCTTGAAGCTCTTTTTATAAGGGAAGGGGTTGAGTCCAATTAGATATGCAAATGGAGCTGGGTCCTACCTTTCGCCCTGGCTTTGCATACCACAGGTGCTTCCCATGCAGGCAACACTATCAAACTGACAGTTAAAAAGACAGCATCGTTTTGTAGGCATACAAGAGGTTGCCTTAATTTAAGTAACTGCCTGGTGATCACACCTCACTGTTGACTTTTCATCATATAGATTTTCTTTTAACATACTGTCTATTTGATTAGCTGTTTTAAAATCTATAATAGTTATTGAAATGTTACTACCACAGGATTGGGTGCATTGCTGGTTGTGGTTACTAGTATACTACATGAATAGCATGAATTTTGCCTGGTTTACATATCAGTTTATGAAATATTCCATGAAAGAGTGAATTCTTTTGAACTAATATCCGGTACTCCCAAAAGCTAACTCAAAATACACACAAGAAGATTTTAGCTCAAGCTAATAAAAATCACAATTAATAGAAAAAGTGTAGTTTATGAAAATACAAAAATGGTAGATTATAAAAATAATTAATGACTGCAAACTCAAGCTGGAAATGTCGTCCACATTAGTGCTGTGGTTCGCATTAGAAAATGTCACTAGGTAAAAAATTTAAAAATCTATAACGCAAAAGAGAAAATGAGCTTCCTTTGTAAAGACAGTTGTCACTAAGCAAGATAAAGCATGGAAGCATGAGTATGCTGAACCTGGCTGCTTTTCGGGTAGTTTAACTCCATAACTCTAACAAGATGTATCTTATAGATTGATTTATAAATATATCTTACATTACTAAATGGTTACTTCTCATAACCAAATTGCACACATTTTCTTTTGTATAAGTTCCAACTTAGCCTAATTTTTGACTGATTTGCCATGTTCCCTTCATGAATCTTTTTTATTAAACATATAACTTTGCCTGACATAAAAATGTTTTATAACACTTGCTGTGTGTTCTGTGGTTGGAATTATAACTGTATTTTCTAAATGAGACATAATCCTCTTTCTGACATACTTAATTACACAGTCATAATGACTTTTTCATCCTTCCGTTTTACCTTCATTATTTTTTCCTTATTCAGGTGAAAACTTATTGTCTCAATCTAATTATCATTTTCTTAAACTGTTACACAAATTAAAAGCATAGTTTGCCATCTATATTAGCTAAAATTTTTGAAAACCTATAAATAAATATCTTAAATAACGTAATTGGGAAAAGATGTTTCTGATTTAAGTGTTACAAGAAGTATAATTGTGTATTGTCATATAAGGAATTAAATATAATCATCTCAAGAAACCATGACAGAAACAAAAACCTATACTGTCTGTTCTCAGAAAACTAATATAAAACAGAAATAAAAGTACCATGAGTGATGTTAAGCATATAAATTCCATAATGATCAGAATCCAAGTGACAGATCTAAATAATTCTGCTGAGCAAAATATATTTATATTTACATATTATATATTCATATGTAATATAAAATTATAATATTGATAAGATAAAACATAAGTACATTTTCCTTTCTGTAAGATACATATTTTGAATGTATCCATCATATCTGAAAGAAGAGATGAAAAACACAAAAATTAAATCAGTATATTTTAAAAGTTCAATAGAATCAGCAATGTCAGCCACAAAATCGACCAGCACCAGTGTATTCACTCACCGTTCTTCGCCCACCGTCTCATCTTCCTTCTGGCCTTCTCTGTCTTCGTTGTGGACCCATCAAGAGGGCACAGAGGCATTAGTGTCAGATCTTAGCATAGGTCTTCTGTTTTCTCATATTGTTTCCACTTCGTCATCTTAAAATGAGTAATATACTTCATATGGAATGTAAAAAGCTTTTAAAATCTAACAGGAAACTGAAACTGTTGAAAATGTGTAGACAATGGGATGCTGGACTGTCTGACATTGTCTGGACCAGCAATGTCGGGGTACACTTAGATAAGAGACTGATGGAATTATGATTCACTATGAAGGACTATTACCATTGTAGTAAAATGGGGAAAAAATCTGTCGGGGGGTGGGAGTTTGGTGGGAAGACCCAGTCTATACCAAAAAAGAAAAATAATTAATTAATTAAGTTTTAAAAAAGTTTGCAACCCCCCCCCCAAAAAAAAGAAGAAGAATAGGAGTATGTTAAAGTCAAACCTCCAGCAATAGTAACAGCAAAATAGTGCAGTGGGAACTGTGGGACTAGTTATCAAATTACTGCATTTCTAAGATAAATGTTGTAGAGGAAATTGTCACTTTGGGCTCCGAGTACTCAGTGGGATGAACTGACAGCAGGCAGGTTGAATAAGAGCAAAGACATATACAATTATTAAAGAAAAAGGTATAGGGAAGTTGTGACATAATGGAGAACTGCAGGAGTGTGATGAACTGTTAGCCCCACATGATTCAGAAGTGTATGTCCTTCTGCTTAGAGGGAGAGCATGGACGACAGTCAGTGGGCACTAAATGATACTGTGAAGCACTCAGCAGCCTTGGAACCTAGGTATTGGTCTCTAACAAAGTCTGTTGGAGTCAGAGCTAATAAATCATTCCTTCCCCTACTGCATTGAAATGCCTCCCCTAAACCTGTTCTTAATGTTTTTCAATTTCCTTCAGACCAAATGGTTTAACATGCCCTGAACCACCACTTTTTTTTTAATGGAATCATTCTCTGAATCCCAACAGCAACATAAATAAAGGAATAATAGCATAGTCAAAATAAAATATTATACAATTAAAAGAATGAATTATTTATGCTAACATATAACACCGTGGATGGATTTTTCAAACATTGAGTGGAAAACAAAAGTCAGATACCAAAATTCAAAACATGTTTAATATACAAAATGTCATGAATACGTACAACAGCAGGACAAGGTCATCTATACCATATATCGTCAAACAATGACTAGATGTAGAAAAGATAGCAGACATCACAATGGAGATTCCAGTCATGTTTGATCAAGCTGTGCGTCATCAGTTGTGGTCAATTTGTGGAACTTCGTCAGGCTACATGCATACAATACAGGTGCTTGTACCCTAATATTTTCTCAGAAATCTTTCTAAGGAAAAAATTAATCATACAGAGATTCAATATCTTAAAAACAGGAATATGAAGCTATGAATGGCTTTTACTTTTGATTGGTTCAAACATTTGACATACATCATAAAGGAAAGAGGGTTATTTTCTAATAGGAATTCTAAATTTTCAAACAGCAGATTACATAATTATCCTGGCTCCAAGCCTATAAAAACAGTTTTTCTCATTATTTAGCATGTGCAAGCTTTAACACTTTCATCTACAAAATGTAATTGTATGATAGACACAATTTTAATTGCCTAATGAAATAAAAATAAACCATAATAAAATATTGAATATTTTTATTTACATGTAAAAATGTTGTAGCATTTACCAAAAGGGAAACACAAGTTGTAAAAATCTTCATTCCTTTGGCCTTGGTAGACAGCCAACACTATGATTAAATTGTAAATGAAGTTTATTGAAGAGCAAAGGAAACCTCAAGAGTTTCTTACTGTCAGAAGCAGTTATGGGAGCCCACTTTTCTCTAGACTATAATGTGATTTCATTATATGAGGTTTAAACTATTTATGTAAGACTTCTGTTTAGGGGAACAATTATCCCATCTTCATTTTTATGATACTGAAATGCCACATTAACTGCATTGGTATTGATTCAGACAATAAAATGACAATCAGTATTCAATGAATTGGATAATTTTCTTACAAATGCAAGAGCCTGGCATCGTTCTGTTTTTATATCCATGTTTTTATTTCAGCTCCCAGGACACCTTTCTTTCACAAATCATTAAGTTTCTCAGTGTGTGAACACTTTGCATTACTCAGCCTATCACAATAACAGTCCATTCAGTATAATCGCTAGGAAAGATAGACCACATACGAAACAAATTTACTTATACCTCTCTTTCATAGTAATAAAACAAAGTCTATTTGATTCATAAATGCATGAAAAACAGTTTTAGGAAAAATTTTCAGGCATCATGAGTTTTAATTTTTAGCTCATTCCCAAACCAATAGGCTATACAATATTTGTTTCACTGCCAGAACAAAGAAAAGAAATCTCTACATTGGAAACTACAAATATCAGGAAAATAGTAAACTTTAAGAGACAAGACTTACAGTAAATCTTCATCAAGAATTTGTACTTTTGGACCCTACCAACCCAACATTTTAAGTTTTTTTAAATTGTTATTATTAATAATAATTTTACATCTGGATCGAAACTGGTATAGCAGAATAACCCTTCCCCTGTGATGCTGGCACCCCATATGGTCACCAGATCTAGTCCTGGCTACTCCACTTCCAATTTGGCTCCATATTAATGGCCTATGCAACCGGCAGAGGATGGCACAAAGTCTTGAGACCTTGCACCCATGTGGGAGACCCAGAAGAAGCTCCAGGCTCCCAGCTTCAGTTGAGTTCAGCTGTAGCCATTGTGGCCAAATAGGGAGTGAATCCAGCAAATAGGAGATCTTTCTTGTCTCTCTGTAACTCTTTCAAGTAAAAATAAATACATCTTTAACAATTAATAATAATTATGTATAGTTATGGAATTCCAAGTAGCAAATAAATAGATGTACATTATGTTCACAATAACCTACCACATACTGTATGGCCAATAGCTTTTTTTGTAAATGGAGGATTACCATTCCTATTGAACCACGTTAGCTATGGGCTTGACTCGATAGGTTCTGGAAAAAATACTCCAGGGAAACTCTTTCTGTCCATGCGCTGTCATTTCTTAAGCAGATTTTTTTTTTAAGTTTCTAGAGCTACTTCAGGAAGTGACTTTCAATAACTTTGGCTGATTTCTCTATCAATACCTCAATTTTAAAGCCTTCAGCTACAAACCCAATGTGTTCAAAACTGACCTCATCATCCACTCAAACATGTTTTCTTCCTGAGTTCATAGAGAATTTTTCACATTGCCACATGCAAGGACTGAACCTGGATAACATGCCTCCCTACAGATCAGAATCCTGTGGTTCCTAGCTCAATTTCTTTTTTTTAAAGATTTATCTATTTTTATTGGAAAGGTGGATATACAGAGGAGGAGAGACAGAGAGGAAGATCTTCCATCCGATGATTCACTCCCCAAGTGACTCCAATGGCTGGAGCTGAGCCAATCTGAAGCCAGGAGCCCAGAGCTTCTTCCGGGTCTCCCACGCGGGTGCAGGGTCCCAAGGACCTGGGCCATCCTCAACTGCCTTCCCAGGCCACAAGCAGGGAGCTGGATGGGAAGCAGGGCCACTGGGACTTGAACCAGCGACCATATGTGATCCCGGCATGTGCAAGTGAGGACCTTAACCACTACACTATCGCTCTGGGCTCCCTAGCTCAATTTCATCCTGGCTTTTCTTTTACTTCCTTCAGTCTGAGAGAGAAGATGACCCTGACCTGTTTTCCTGGGATGCACCTTGAAGGGAGCTTGCTTCTCACCAACAACTTTGCCTATTACAAGATGGGTAAATCTGTGTCCTTAAGGTGTAAGTATAAGTCCCCAGTGCCCACACAGGAAGCAAACACACTTAACCACAGCTTTATCTGTAATGTGATTAGTATTTTGAAATCAGTTCACAATTACATTTATCTTTCTTTGGGATACTTTAAAAAAAAGTAAGGCTCATTTTCTCTGTCTCTCTGTCTTTGGTGTGTATGTGTGTGTACATATTACTTTATTTCATTAAAATATAGCTGGCACGAATACCATTACTCTTTTCAATTGCACACCTTTGGCACAGCAGTTAGTAATCCACATGAGATGACCACATCCCATTTGTCAGTGTCTAGCCTTCAGTCACAGCTCGACTCCCAATTCCAGCTTCCCATTAATACGTGTCCTGGCAAAGAGGACGTGATGGCTCAAGTAGTAGATTCTCTGCCACACACATGGAAAACTCTGATTATTGATAATTATTGAGTTCCTAACTACTGACTTCAGCATGATCTAGTTCTGGCTATAATGGACACTTAAAGAGTAAGGTAGTGAATGGGTGATAATTTTGACTCTCTGTCTATAATACATATAAATGTATTTTTGTATGTATCTTTCAAAATAGACAATTAAAACAAACTAATGGTGTAATTGAGTTGGCTTGCTATATGTACAAAGTTGCTCATACATCATTAAAATCTGTTTCCAGAACATTTTCACCATCTTCCCTTCTTCACTTCCTGAATCCCTTGGCAACTACAATCTATATTGTCTAACTTGCCTATTTCAAACATATCACGTAAATAGAGTCATATAATATTCAGCCTTTTGGTATGGCTCTTTCCACTTAGCATGTTTTCCAGTTTCATCTATTTTATAGAATGAGTTACTCTCTCATTCTTTCACTGTAGCTGAATAATATCCCACTGCATAAACAGACCTGCTTGGCTTCTATTTTAAAACAATGCTGCTAAAAATATTTATGTAAACATTATTGCATGCACATCCATTTTTTTGTTACCTTGGGTGTAGATGCAGAACAAATTGCTAGTCATATAAACTTTTATGTTTAACTTTTTCAGAAACCTATTTTTCTTTTTAAAAGATTTATTTTTATTGGACAGTCAGATATACGGAGAGAAGGAGAGACAGAAAGGAAGATCTTCTATCTACTGAGTCACTTTCCAAGTGGCTGCAATGGCTAGAACTGAGCCAATTCGAAGCCAGGAGCCAGAACCTCTTCTAGGTCTCCCACACAGGTGCAGGGTTCCAAAGTTTTGAGCTGTCCTCAACTGCTTTCCCAGGCCACAAGCAGGTTGCTGGATGGGGAACAGAGCCCATATGGAATCCCAGGATATGCAAGGCGAGGACTTTAGCTGGTAGGCTATCATGCCGGACCCCAAACTATTTTTCAGAGTGGTTGCACCATTAGACCTTCCCAGGACCAAGAGCTCCAGCCTTCTCTTCCTCATTAGTTGCTACTGCCCATCTTTTCAATTATAACAATCTTTGAATGCGTGCATTTCCTCAAGGATTAATGAGACTTAGTAGTTATTATTAGATCATTTTGTTATCTTTTTTATAGAGAATCAGTTATTCATCTTTGCTTATATTTTAATTATTATTGTCAAACTGTAATGGTTTTGTGTATCTTAAACACAACATCCTTATCAGGACATACAAATGCCATTATGGAGCTCTTTTCTGTTTGTTGTCTCTTCATTTTCACAATAAGATCCTTCCAAAATGTATTTTTCATACAGTCCAATATATCCTGCTGCTTATTTTTTCAAGCATTTTCTAAGAAACCATTGCCTAATGTCACTTCACATAAATGTATAGCTGTGATTTCTTCTCAGAATTTCATATTTCAATCTCTTACATCTAGCTCTTTTGTCTATTTTGAGTTAGATTTCTGTTTGTAGTTTGAGGAAAAGGTCATATCCCTATAATGTAATCACCCTCAATGCAGGAAAGAACAAAATGACTGTGATTTACTAACTGATAATTTCATCATAAATTTACAAATAGTGATGATTACAAATTTCACTTTTAATCAACTCAGTAATAAACTCTCTTCTGGACTTTATTTTTTTTTGTGTGTGTATGATTTTTACATAGTTGTCTAGGATGGAATGGGTTAAAGGCTAGAGGAAAGTACGTAAGACCATTGTTTCCACAATCTCTTTTTCTCCTGACTGAATCTGGAGTAAGGGTGGGAGATAAGAGAAGAAGCCACACCCGGCCTCCCAACCATCTCAGGGTCCCTGATGAGGGGCATGTTCTGAGGGTACTGCTCAAGTGGTTTTGATAGTTTAACAGTTCCGAATTGCTGACAATCCTGCCACTCCAATCATGATGAAATCTCTAGAGAATTTATTGACTAACATAGTCCACTTTAGAATCTCTGTTTGCCCAGATATTTACTGCAACTCTTGGCTGGGATAATTGATCAATTTGTTACGTCTTCCATCCTCTGTTATGGTACCAGGTGTCCACTGCATGCTCCAATATACTGCCATATCTTCCATGTGCCTCTAAATATGCTGTCTACTGTTCCATCTAAACCATTGACACAGCTCTGACACATGCACACCACAGGCAGACTGTGGAACCTGGAATCCTCTCCATGATTGGAGTTGAGTCCAGTAGTTCAGTTGGCAGGGGTTTGGGGGTAGGAATCGCCAAAGAAACCTCATCTGAGGTGATCCCAGACCTGATTTTTGTATGTATTTGCTAATACAGGGTCCGACACTGTCTGTCACCCCAGTCTGCTTATGCACATGCTGGTGGTTGCAATTGCTGGGTCAGTTTTGCCTCCAGCCCTGTCTTATATGCAAACCAATGGGTGTTGGGAGTCCAGCCCAATCCTGCTCACCACATACTTAGCCCTCATGCAAACAAGTGGGAGCTGCAGCCTAGTCAGAATGACCCACAATAACCACCACCAGGCCCGGTCCCTGCCCTGGTTCACGTACTTGCCAGTATGTACAGCACGCTGGTCCAGTCTGTCCCACATCCCATTCAGCTCTCATACTGTCAGTGGGCGTCAATGCCTATTTCATCCCAACAAGACCCACTATCCAGTCCACACTGGTGGCAGCAGGTACCACTCTCTGTCTAGCCATGCCTGCCTCTAGTTCTGGTTCTCATGTTCACCAGTGGAAGTGGCAGCCCAAAAGGAAGTTGTCCACTGCTTCCCTAATGGGCCTGCTCCTGCTCCAGGATCTTGTACTCTGTGGGTGGTTCTGCTGTTTAGCCTTAAACAATTTACCTCATGTCAATGTCTGCCAGCTGTGGCAAGGCCCAACCATACCACACCCACTCTGACTTGTGCATGCACCAGAAGGTACAGTCAGCCCAGCCTGGTCTGCCCCAAACCCAGTTCTCATGTTTGCCAGTGGAAATAGTGGACCAAGGGGTGGGGAGAGGGGCCAAGCCCCCTACTGTTTTCTCCCCACCCCGGTCCCCCAGGGTCTCACATCTGTTGGTTGGATGCTGCGGCCCAGTCTGGCATCTCCTGTTTTACCTTGACATTTGCCAATGGGTGCTATAGCCTGGCCTGGTCCTTCCTGCCCCAAATTCTAGCTCATGCTGGTGGGGGCTACAGCTTAGTTCAGTCCTGCCAGCCCCCGGTCCTGGCCCTAATGTGGAATAGCTGGTATTGTGGCCATATCTGGCAGGACCAACACTCCATAATGGTGCTCAGATTTGCCAGCAGGTGATATGAAATGGCCCAATCTGGCTTGCCCCAGACCTGAGCCAAATGTTTGCCAATGGGTACCATTCCATGGCCTGCTCTGAGCTGCTCCCTGTCTTGGTTCTTGCACTCAGCTTCAGGACTATGTCCTGACAGAGGAGTTCCCCAAGCTTTTCCATCAGGATCACTCAAAATGCCAGATCTAGCACACACCGGTTGGTCCATGGGCCAGCCCTACTTAGTACACCTATCCTACAGGAACAGTGGCCTTTCCTGACTGGCTCTCACTTGGCCAGGAAAATTCCAGTTTTTGTTGTTGGGTGCTACAGCCCAGTCAAGCCTGGTCCACACCTAGACACAGTTCATGTATGGTTTGACAGCGACAGTGAGCTAGCTCAGCCCATTCTACACCCACCCTGGTTCTCATGAGCACCAGTTGGTGCTGGAGCCAATGGGCTCTATTTTTTAATAAGCAATGTTTTACCAATGTCCTTATTTAATAACTAGTTGTTTCAAAAGCCATTTTATAATTCTTACGCTCAAATTCTACAATACACAAACTCAATAGGAATTGAATTTTCACAACAAGCACCACAATTCAACCCATACTTCTCACAGCTGGAGAACAGATAGTCTACTAATTAATTCATATCTTCTAAGAAATCCATTCCTTCAGATAGTAACCTAATTGGCAGTTGCTAAACAGTTAACACCAAGACAGTCCTCTGCTTGGAACATGACAAGGGCTTCTCTAGAAAGGGAGTCAGCAGGGCCCGGCAGCGTGGCCTAGTGGCTAAAGTCCTCACCTTGAACGTGCCAGGATCACATATGGGCACCGGTTCTAATCCCGGCAGCTCCACTTCCCATCCAGCTCCCTGCTTGTGGCCTGGGAAAGCAGTCGAGGATGGCCCAAGACTTTTGGACCCTGCACCCGCATGTGAGACCCGGAAGAGGTTCCTGGTTCCCAGCTACGGATCGGCGCAGCACCAGCCGTTGTGCTCACTTGGGGAGTGAATCATCGGACGGAAGATGTTCCTCTCTGTATATCTGACTTTGTAATAAAAATAAATAAAATCTTTAAAAAAAAGAAAGGGAGTCAGCCTGGGAGAATAAAGAAATGTCTGGAGATGTTCTGGGTTGTCACAGGGTGGTGGAGGTGGGACCTAGGGGATAGAGCTGGGGTATTCTGGTAAACATCATACGCTGTGTGGGACAGCCCACAACAAAGAACTATCTGGCCCAATTTTTCTACAATAGTAAGGTTAAGAAAAGCTGTGGGCTTTTAAATGAAAATAGAATAAAATCTTAGAATAGAATCCAAAATCCTTCACCATGGACTAGCCTTCTCTTAATGAGCCTTGCCAATCAGTTAGATCTCATCTGCCATTTCCTGTCCCTCTCACCACTGTCCAGTCATACCTTTGTTTCTATGCCATGGACACCTGTTTCCTGAATCAAGGCCTTTACCCTTGCCACTCCCTTTCCCTGGATGCTCTTCACTGATTGTTCTGGTATGTCTCTTCTCCCAGATCACTTTCAAGCATGAAGTTCTCCCACCCCTGGGGGCTAGAGTTGGCACAGGAAGACAGCATTTTATAAGGGATTACAAGGCAACTATGAAACTTCACAATACAATAATGGAAAGGAGCAGAGGCCGTGTGTATAAACAGCAGCTGCTGAATAATGCAAATTTGTAGCACATGCCATCACTGAGGTTGGGTGATACTTTCTTTGAAGTTTAAGCAGCCTGGGAATGCAAGTGCCCTACATTACAGCTTCCTTGAGGCTGCATATCTGTAGGTACACATGGAAGAGTATCATGGGATTCAGTGTGAAGGATAGTAAAGAAGGTGTTTATGCCTTAAGGAAGTGTGGAAAGGAACAAGATGCACACTGAGAGACAAGGGTACACTTTCCACAGGGAATGACTCAGAGAAGCAAAGCTAAGAAGGCATGAACAGAGAGATATTACAAAGATTCAAGTCTTAGAAGCAGCAATTCCTATTGATGATTTGGAACAGTTTGTAGCTATTCTGTTGAGAGTGAAAATTGACTTAAACGAAAATCCATACAGCTAAGTTGAGTTCATAAGTGAACACTATTTGTAACAGCAACCTAAGTGTCAACACATAAATTTTTAATTCTCCAAAAGTGATGATAGGAGATCAAGAGAGTCTTCAGATTATGAGTTAACATCAATCAAGGTCTGAAATCAGGCTCAAAGCTCTTAGGAGAGCTTTTCTATCAACTTATAGCGGCTGCTTGCAAGCATTCACTATGTCAGGAACAATTCCAAGACCCGGGCCAAGTTCAACAGGAAAGAGAGGGCTGTTGCAGTTGGGAGGGGTGTAAATGAAGACAGTGCACCCTATTTTGTGTTTTCCTTTGTCTAGGTAATTATGTTTTAGCAGTTGAAAGACTATGACAAGTGTAATACAGGGGAAAAAAAAGATTCCTAGGCTACTCTAGGAAAGATCTGAGCACCAGAAACAATACCTAGAAGGAAAGTAATGGAAGCAAGAAGAATAGAGCTCTGGCTCTTAAAAAACATACTTTCCCTAGGAAAAGAGGATTCTATATGAAAAAAAATTGAGGTAAATTGGCAAAAATACACAGTGGTAATAGAGGCAAAACCTGGATTTGTTTAAGCAGCAGCAGAAAAAACTTTTCAAGAGAACGGTCAAGTTCACATAAAAGAGGCACTTTGAGGGACTTGTTACTGACAGCCTTTTACAGGAATGAATTTTGGCGTGAAGAACTAGGCTTCTCCCCTGCCCTAAAATAATTTAGCTATGTGATGGGTACCCTGGGCCATGCTAGTTCCCTCTTTATACATTTTCCTAAACAGTGAAAGCTGAGGTATTATTTTTTTTGGACTAATTGCAAAAAAAATACCTCCCCTAGACATCCTTATCATCTAAGTGAGGTTGGATTTGCCACATAAGTTATCATGAAGCACCTCTGCTTCTCTTAAGCTGTTTTTAAGTTGTTTTGCATTGATTCCCATTACATAAATACCATCAAAGAGAGACGATTTAGGGTTTGATTATCAGTTAAAATGTCAGTTGAGCTGAAAATCAGTGGGTGAAAAAGCTCAAGAGGCACTTAAGATTTTAAAAGTGAGCCAACAAAGGCGGCTGAGTAAATAAACATTGCTGCTAAAACACTGCATCAATTTTGCTGTCTAGGATAAAAAAAAATAATATCACGGATGGTCTTTCAGCATTGAGATTACAATTGTGTATGATTCCGACATGTCCTCATAAAACACAAGACCCACTTCAAAGCGGATCTGGACTCTGTACAACAGCAGTATCTCACCCAAATAAAAAAGGTCACAGAGGACATCTGCACTGTTACTCACCGACTCGTCTCAGATGGAAGATTAACGTTCCACTGGTCACTAGGGAATGAGGATAGCAGTGTCTTCAGTAACATTCACATAAAATATGAGTAATATTGTATCACTGCACATAAAGATCTCATATAATGAGGTCAACACTGACAGGCCACACTTGCCTTTGGTAATGCTAGTTTTTGGCCAGGCTTCACCTTAACACTCGATCAGATTCTTATATTTTCCTATCATACAGACAATTGCTCCTGGGTCCTAGGGAGCCCTGTCAGTAAGTACTTTCTCCCATCTCACATTCTCTGGATTCTTAAGGAAGACTCATGCTTATTCAACCACTGAAGAAATACAGTTAGCTATGACAGAAGTTATACTTCACATTCCCAAAAGCTAAACGAGGCAGGTCTATCATCATCAAGAGCTTGCTCTTTCTTCTGCATACCACACAAACACATGGCATTATCAAGATATATGAAAGTAATTGTTAAAGAAATAAAGCCTTAAATTAATGTGTGCAGATAAAACGCCTGAGAAAACAATACTGTTACCAAAGAACAGATGAAATGATTTATGTAAATGCATTGTAAGACTTTGCTTATCATTTTATTTAGTATCTACTCAGTATGCTAAGAACTATATATCGCAACAGAATATTATAATACATATTTTGTATGGAGATTTATATGTAAAATAATCTAAATAAGGCAATTTCTAAAGTTCAAATTACAGTAATTTAACACACATACAACAAAAGACAAGTTATCATACTAAAACTTCATTCAAAATTTTAAAACATTTCCTAAAGATGGAAAAACATGTTAGCATAAAAAGTGGCATCACCAATTACATGTATTATTCAGGAAAAAAAATCAAATGTTAGGGCCCGGTGTGTAGCCTAGCATCTAAAGGCCTCTCCTTGCATTCACCGGATCCCACATGGATACCCGTTCTAATCCTGGTGGCCCCACTTCCCAGCCAGCTTTCTGTCTGGGGCCAGGGAAGGCAGTTGAGGACAACCCAAAGCCTTGGGACCCTGCACCTGTGTGGGAGACCTGGAGTAAGCTCCTGCCTCCTGGCTTTGGATTGACTCAGTCCAGCCAGAGTGAACCAACAGATGGAGGATATTTCACTCAGTCTCTCCTCCTCTCTATATCTGACTTTCCAGTAAAAATAAATAAATCTTGAAAAAAATCAAATATTAGATAAGAACTATGCTTTCTGAGTATCCAAAATGAAGTGTGCAATACCCATTTACTTACATGTCATCATGCAAATCCATATCTTAGCAAATGTAACTCAAGAACTAACAAGAAAAATAATAATGAGATTCTTGAATTGTGCTAATTTGAGTCGATTCCTAAATTAGGTAGTGTAACCTGTTCTATTTTTGATCATTATTAATCATTAACAGCAAGTGCCGACTGAAGCATTCCTAAGGATGATAAAACAATTGGTACGCACGTTTTAGCAGCTTCATAGTAGTGATCATGCCTTTGTCACCCGTACTATCTGACCATTGCAAGTTGATTTCACTCCTCCTTCCAATTCAAGAGCCAGGGATAACGAAGCTCCTGGGACAACCTTTCATATGAAAGGGGATTATATAGGAGGAAGGTGATGTGCTCCCGTCAACAACGCTATCTCAATACATCTATGTCACTTTTCCTTGATGTCCTAACCTGAAAAAATTTGATGGGATTTGGGAGGAACGTTTAAATGAACAACGGTTAGCTGGCTTTTCATTACTAACCTGTTCTGGACAGTCGCCTAGATTTTTAAATTTTAACATTCACTTATCTGAATAGATTACAGAATTTTTCAGCAATTCCTGCGATGGAACAGTTTTCCACACCCACTGCATAGACCCTAGCAGATTCTCTTATTCTTAAATCCTCCTAGTTATAGAAATGTGCAGAAAAGTTTATTTCCAAGCATAACAGATCCTCTTCTGAGGCACATACACATGAACCTTTCACTGTGACTATTAAACGTTTTCGGTGTTCGGGGTTCAGTATTATGGGTTTGATAATAATGATTAAATAAGAATATGTTAAATTCACAGTTACCCAACTGAATTTAACCACTCACTGAAATCATAAAGAGTAAAGGTTGTACTTACGTTGTTGTAATATATAGTCACATCACATATAAATCGCATGAATCACATATGAATCTTATGACCAAAGGGTGTGAATCTTGAGTTCAGCAGTCTAACTTGACAGGGACCTAAAGTTTTATATTCTCTTGTTTGTTTTAATTACATAGTGTTCCCTGGCTGTGTTTGGTGTCTGTATTTATAGCATTTCTGTGGCTACACTTTGGAGCAATGGAATTCCCTTAGGTAAGTAGGCAACTCTACATACAAAGTGAAGATAGAAATAAAGATTCTGTTTGGGGAAAAAAGCAAACAAACAAAACCACACTCTTGATCTGTGCTTTTCTGTGCTGAGGGTGGCACCTGTTCTACTTCACCTTTGGAATTCCTGCCTCCATCCACTTCTCAAGTCTTCTGCAGGGAGACAGCATCACTACTGTGCTTGCTCAGGACCTCCCCCCGCCCCGGCATTCCAGAGTAGATTGCAGATCTCTCCTGACAGGTAATTAATGCTTGTCCTTCTCCCTCTGCCTTTAACATTTCTTGCTGTCATATTCTCCTCCTTACCCCTCATCTCTGTGGGTTGGTGTAAATTGTTTTTTCGTTTCTGCTACATTATTTAGCAGCAGAAGGGAAAAATAGGTAAATCGATATATTTTACTCACTGTGTTGCTTTTCCCAATCTTTTCGATTCACCTCCTAACACTAGAATCGAGCTTCTCTCTGACTCTTTATTCTATGATTTTTTGAAACTGAAATCTTGGTGATTTTTGTTTTGGTTTGTTTCTGAGCAGGTTCCCACATCTTCATACGTCCTTTACTTGCACTGTTTTGAACTATGATTTCTCAAACTTTTTAAACACATGGACACTTTCATGAACACAAAAGCATCCTAAAACATTTTATACATAAGGTTACAAGTGACATCCATCATCCCTTTGTTTTTATTTATATTTTGCTTTATCAAAATCAATAACATTTTCAGAGAAAAAAAATTATCAGATAAAGGAATTATTTCAAACTAATCATATCCAGGAAGGGTATAACCCTGATTTAAGTACATAATTTAGTTTCCAGTCTTGTATGCACAAAGCAACTCTGTGAAACAGGAGAGCTGATTTGGATTCTAGCCAAATTTGTTGTTTACTTTTACATACTTTTCTCTTTAGAATTCAACTGCCCCATTAGTGATCAGAAAATTACTGGGGAATGGTATGGGGAACAGTAGAGCATAGATAGATAGATAAATAGATAGATAGATAGATAGATAGATAGATAGATAGATAGATAGATAGAAACATTGAACAATATTTTATTGGGGAGCATTTTCTACCTGTAGTCAATCTCCCTTCTTGCTTTCAGAGGTCTGTGAATGATGGTCCTCCTTATAACAATTGATATGCAGTAACCTGACCTCTCAGATTTCCTTTAACAACTTATTCATATTTAATGTTCTAATCTGCTTCTCTGTCTTCTCTGAAGTTGTTTCTGTTCACACTTGGCTTTGTTTTAGGGTAGATGACTTCCAGGAATTTCACATATACACTTTCATACCCCTGAGCCATGTCAGCTAAACTTGTGTTTCTCATCAGCCTGTGCTCTGTGTCTTAAAATCTATCACATTGCAGAACTATGTCAAGACTATCCTTTTTTGCCAAATCCCTATATTGGACACACAAACAAGAACATTTGTTTTATCTGATCATGCTTACTAATCATAAAGTTGTATAATGCTAAGAAGCTCAACTTTCAAATTCTTTTAACTTTTATGCCACCAATCCATTATTAACATGAAGGAAATTATGTTTGTTAAGGGCCTAGTCAGTTGAACACAGTAATACAGAAATAGAGGACACTTTGCACAAATTAAATTCAAGGCAATTGATCCAACACTAGAAGGTATCTCTCAAGGACACTCAAGCCCTGCTGACAGATTCTACTTGGGAAAGGAAAGAACAATTCAGGAATTGGCAACATGTTTACGTAGAAGAAACAGGTGTCACTGAGGAGAGAGGTTATCTTAGCCCTTAAAATCTTGAATCCTTGTTCTATACAGCGCTATCATGCAGCTTTTATTGTTAATTTATTTGTCCGAACCACATACTTGTTCACATATTCCTGTTAAAGTTATAATTCTCAGACTGCAAGGTTATCAACTGATAGCCAGAACATGCAAGACATTTTAATAAATGCTTCTCAAGTTTTAAGCAGATTAGAACGAATAAGAAGGTGCTACAGTCATTTCAAGCTGCTATATCCAACTACCATTTGTTGGTGACTCTTAAGCAACACATTGTAATCTTCCACAGCTCTTCAAACTACAACGCCTGGATTAAAGTGTCAATAGTTTGTCTGGTGAGGGCTCCCTTCTTGCTGAGTCTCCCCCGGGCAGAAGAAGAGAGCTCTCTGGCCTTTCTTTCAGAGCAATAACCTATTCACAGGCTCTCCACTTGTGCGACATAATCACCACCCAAAGTGCATCACATCAACGTATACTATGGAAGGGACACAAAACATTCCTTTCTGTATCTTAGTCTACCAAAATTGCAAATGTGTTAACTTAAAATACGGGTAATAGTAGAGGTTTAGATTTCTGTCAGTACTGTGCAAGAGTTCCCTTTCCTCCACATACTCACATTCACTTGCTATGATTTTATAATAAACAATCTGAGAGGCTAGACTGTAGTTTTAATTGTGTTTCTCAGATACCTGCACTCTCATATTCAGTACAGCATTATTTACAATGTCAACACGTAGATACAATCTAAGAATCTATGAGGAATAAATGGATTTACACATAAGACATACATTCACAATGGAATCACACACAGACTCAAAAAATCAAGGAAATTCTGACTTTTGTAACAGATGAATTTGGAGAACATTATGTCACGTGAAATAAGCCAGACACAGAAAGAAAAGGATTACGTGACCTCACTTGAACTCATTTAGCAAGCATTTGGAAAGGTGGCTAGTAGAGGTGGTAGATGAATAGGGGACAAGGAAAATGCAGTTCAAAGGGTACAAAGTTTTCTTTGGATTTGAGCAGTTTAGTGATACATGGCACAATACAGTGGTTATAGCTAAGGTGTCATATATTTCAAAGTCCTTAGATAGTATATTTTAAATATTCCCTTCACAAAAAGGTATTAGGCATGTGAGGTAATGCTTGTTTTAATTAACTTGATTTAACATGGCAAAATATATATAAATATTGTCAATTAAAAATTCATTAAAAATTTAAAAAGTTAATTTAATCTTTAAAACTTCAAAACATACTCAGAAAATAGCTTTTATTCACATTTTGCTTAAGCAGTTCTTGTTTTAATTAACTATCAAATTAATTAAATGCTTAGTAGTCTTTTGTGTGTATCACTATTGGCCTATTTTGCAACACAATCAACGTTAAATTTAAAACAAAACAAATAGAAACTGTAAAGAGTGCTGAACATTTTAAAGAACTCTGAAAATTATTACCAGTTGAAAAGGAGTTTATGGAGAGAAATATCAAGAAATAAAGTTGGTAGAACATAATGAATTTGACCTTGAAAAATGGGATACTAAATGTATCAAACTTAACCAGTAACATTCCTCATTGTCACTCAGCTAGGAGACAAATGATTTATAGATACAGCTGCACTGCAGAGAATGGGTGATAAAACAATTGTTTTCAAATTTTGAAACTGCTGTATTTTACAACTAGGACTACATATGATTATTAAGTACAGGATTTTATACTTGCTCTTTCTCATTTTTATTTCCTAATATTAACATCTCAGGAGTCACAGTGTGGAGTAGACATGACTTTTTGAGAAAACCTATTCATATTTAGGTGGAATTAGACTTTTAAGAGTATATAGGAAGGTCCCAGTGCGATAGCATAGTGGTTAAAAGTCCTCACCTTGTATGCGCCGGGATCCCATATGATCGCCCGTTCTAATCCTGGCGCCCTACTTCCCATCCAGCTCCCTGTCTGTGGCCTGAGAAAGCAGTCAAGGATGGCCTAAAGCCTTGGGACCCTGTACCCTCGTGGGCGACCCGGAAGAGCTCCTGGCTCCTGGCTTCCGATTGGTGCAGCACCGGCCATTGTGCTCACTTGGGGTATGAATCATCGGATGGAAGCTCTTCCTCTCTGTCTCTCCTTCTCTGTATATTTGCCTTTCTAATAAAAACAATAATAATAAAATCAATATTTAAAAAAGAGTACATAGGAATTGTAGATTCATCATCCTACATTTATAATGTCTATATAATTATAAAGTAATTATTTATCAGAACTTGTAAGTATCATCCTTAATTTAACTTATTATCATTAGTAATTATGATTGTTCATTTCAGAGTTCTTCTGTTAATCTGGGAAATTTCACCTTTTCTGTTTTTCTTAGACATGTTTTTTAGGGTAAAATGGATTTTTCTTTTGTGTTAGAAACTTCTGACAAGCAAGAAAATTCTGCCTTGTTGCCATGTATGAATATACTATCAAAAGGAGTCACTGAAAATTCTAAAAGGAATTGTAATTTTCTGAGGAATAAACAGAGATCACATGATGTTTCCTCACAGAGCCCAATTCCTTCTGCTCTCCAGAGATCCTGTGTGAAGCCTGTTTTCAAACCCTCAGACCACAGACAGTTCCTACTCTTCAACTCTCTGACATCTTTATCTTACTCTTGTAAAATTAGTGTTCAATGAGAATGATTATTTTAATTTAGAAATTGTTCAGCCTTGATATTCACTTGAAAAAAAAATCTCAGAATAAGTAGATGGATCATGTTCAGATTCACTAAAAAATTTTCATCTTCATCTATTTCAGAAAAAGTCAGAGAATCACCCTTTAAAAGCATTAGAATGAGTATTGAAATAATTGGTTGAAATGCTGTCTTAATCACATAACGGGGGAAAAGCTGAAGCACCTTACTTCCTTAAATTTTCAAAACTCACAGAATGTGTATTTGAAAAAAAGTGAAAAAAAAAAAAGAAAAGTGAAATTCACAAAACAGAATGAGTTCTTTGATTCAATCCATCAGGAAGCTAGTAAGGACACAAATGTTTTTCACATGAATTTAGCTCTTACAAATTTATTTTTGCAGTCATTATTGAGTAATGTGCAAGCCTCACACGATGGTAAGTTCAGACAACACTATGTGTAAGTTTTCTAGCCCTGCAGTTTATTTTCTTCTTTAAAAACATGGCAGATTGAATGATTGAGATTTAAGGCAGAGTACACAGTAAGAGACAGCTTGAGAGAGGAGAGCCTTCATCTGCTCATTCAATCTCCAAGTGGTCAAAATGTGGGTGGAGGGTCCAAAGCATTTAAATCATCCTCCACTACTTTCCCAGGAACATGAGTAGGAAACTGGATTAGTAGTAGAGCAGCCAGGACACAAACTGGCACCTCTGATATGTCATTTTGTCATCATAAGCCAGAGGTTAATATAATTGATCACAATGCTGGCCCCTGGAAGATAAAGCAGAAAAAAATAAAAAATAAAAAAACAACCTGTAATAGGCAAAGAGTAGACCTAGTGCATGTAGGTTTATTGGTGTGTGCTTCAAGTGAGGTGACAGAAGCACATGTTTTGGTTTTGAATTAAAATTCATTGCTTTCCTTTAATGGTAACAATTCAGCAAAACATGTCCATTCATTCAGTAGATGTTTATTTCTACACATACATGTATTTCAGTCATGATTTTGCAACACTGGAAATAATGTAGCACTTTCATATACAGTCCAACAAGCAAGACAGAAGAATAATTAAATTTAGTTAAGATGAATCTAAGGGGCCTTGCTCAATGGCTCAGTGCTAAATCCTTGCCTTGCACACATCGGGATCCCATGTGGGCATCGGTTCATGTCCTGACTGCTCCACTTCTCATCCAGCTCCTTGTTTGTGGCCTGGGAAAGCAGTCAAGGATGGCCCAAAGCCTTGGAACCCTGTGCCCACGTGGGAGACTCGGAAGAAGCCCCTGGCTCCTGGCTTCAGATTGTCTCAGCACCAGCCATTGGAGCCAGTTGGAGAGTGTCCGAGCAGATGGAAGATCTTTCTCTCTGTTTCTCCTTCTCTCTGTAAATCTGATTTTCCAATAAAAATAAATAATTAAAAAGAAAAAAGATGGATCTAGGCCTGGCCTTGTGGCATAGTAGGTAAAACTGCTACTTGCAATGCCACCATTTGTGTCTCAGCTGCTTCAACTCTGTTTCAGCTCTCTCCTAATAGTTAGGGCAAATTCAGCAGAAACAGCCCAACTGTCTGGCACCAATGTGGAAGACCTGAGGAAACTTCTAGCTCATCATTGTGGCCTGGACCAGCTCTAGCTATTGTTGCCATTGGGGAAGTAAACCAGCAAAACCAAGATATGTGCGTGAGTGTGTGTGTGTGTGTGTGTGTAATTTTGGCTTAAAATAAATATAATGGATACATTATTATTCGTTTAATGAGTAAATTACTCGTAAAGAGGCTGGTGGTTAAGGCTATACAGCTAAGTCACAGCCTTTTCCCTTTTAGAGCTCATAGTTCATCCAACAAAGACATACATTCAATAAAACATGACAATATCATCTGTCATTGCATTTTTGAAAGTACACACACAGTGGTGGTAGAGAAAACACTTAAGACTTAACCTTAGAAAAAGGCAGGGAAAGATTCCTTACGATGTGATCCACAGATTAGTGATGTAGTTAAATTCCAAATTAAGGAACTTAGGGAAACCACTGAAGTATATGGTGCTGAGAATTGAGAATGTCTGAACACGCTTTAAACCAAGTATTTTGGTTCCACGGCATGAGAATGGATTTAAGGGAAATAAGTAGGGAGATCTGTTAAAAACTGCATATTGATCTGCATGAACAATGATAAAGATGCAATTAAAAAAAAAGTAGTGTTCAGATGAAAAAGGAAGGCCAAAGTAAGCATTTGGAAGGGATCTGTTGACTGAATCAGAGTGTGACACAAAATCAGGTAACCATAAACATGACGGGGGTTGGCACAGTAACCCAATAAGATAATCCTTTGCCTTGTACTGCCAACATCTCTTGTGGGTACCAGTTCTAGTCCCAGCCGCTCTACTTCCTATCCAGTTTTCTGCTCACAGCCTGGAAAAGCAACAGAAGATGAGTCAAGTGCCTAGGTCCTGCACACATGTGTGAGACCTGAAGAAGCTCCTGGCTTCGGATCAGCTCAGCTCTGGCCATTGCGGCCATTTGGGGAGCGAGCCAGCAGATGAAACATTTCTCCCTTTGCTCTCCTTCTCCGTAAATCTACAAGCAAAAATAAAAAAAAAGCCTTTGAAAAATTAGAAAACAAAATAAAGATGCAAACAAGTACAGCAATGACTAGAAACTTAAGAAAGAATAAATATAAATGAATCCTTTTTGGCACATAAATTTTCTGTAAGCTAAGTTTTGTAGAACAGGTAAAATAACCCATCCATACATATGCTTAAAACAGTAGAAGCTGAATGCTTATCTAATGTACAAAGAATTCTGAGCTGTTAGTACAATTCTAGAAATTGGCATTTATTTACTATTAAGATCAGGAAGTCATTTGAGATTGCTTCAGGTAGGATGTAGCCTGACAAATTTTCCTAAATTTCTAAAAAATATATACAAACATAGAAATAAGATTGCAATATGGTGGAGGAAATAAAACAGAAAACAAGCTACGGAATCAGATTTATTGTCATAGGCTAGGCAAGTCATATATTAAAGCCCTGACACTGATCCCATTAGAATAGACAAAAAGTCACAAAATTATTTGGTGCAATGATCATTCCAACTGTGAAAGTCACACTAATTATACACCACATCTATTGGTGGCATTTTCAAGAAAAATGCAGAAGACCACCCAAACAACAAAAGTTTTGTAAATATGAATATTTACTTAAGTATCAAAGTGGCAATCAATGTAAAACATGACTAAAGTAGCCTCAGATAATTGAGAAAAGATGAGGGCAATATGGTCGCAGAAATTCTGATATGAAGTAGAATACTTGAATAGAATATTCCAACAAATCTAAAAAGTAGCACTGTTTCTGACTTCAACTATTTGGGCCTGGAAATACTTGGAAAATATTTAGTTAATACCTTTAGTGAACTGAATACCAAAAACTGGCAGGTATTAAAGAGAAGATCTCAGACCTAAATAGCTCTTCAGAATCTGTTATATTCATGAGGAAACTTTCCATTGGACATTTAAGTCATATGTGTCTTCAGACTGACAGATTTGTTCTAAGGGCCCCTAGATACCTAGGGTTTGGGGTCCAGAAGCAGATCCATATTCTAACAGGTTGCATAACAACTCAGAGTTGCGCGTGGCTTTGAGTCTCCTTTCTTTACAGTGGCAGGGAGACATGCACAAGGAGCAGTCCCAAGCCCCTGATGGTGCTGGGACCACAGGAAGCATCCGCCTCCATGTCCACACACGCGCAGACACCTACCTACATACACCACCACACATCCACATATAATCGTGTATGTGTTTCCACATGCAGCCACTGGCAGCGGTGGCTAATCATGCCCCTAAATAATTTATATGGAATTACAGAGAACAGCCGCCCAGGGCCAAACCATTACATAACAGACTATATTACATAACCAAACAGGTAGACCTGTTGGCTACCAAATGACAGGACAGAGATAAGGGGGCAAGGGAAAAAGGCTTGAACATTTGATAAACACGATTTCCCAAGCTCATATTTTCAACAGCATATCAGATGCTACTTCCCAAACTATCCAGAAACAAAAGTAGTAATTCAGGAATGTATAAATAATTCTTTCTCTCTTTCCAGATTTCTATACTCTTAACGAGTCATCATGCAGGCTCTGGAAAGGAAAATGAAATTGAGTGCATTAATAGAAAGCAACATTGCAGGGTAAGGATTCAGCCATTCAGGGTTTAAATACTTGGAGATAGTTGCACATTAAATTGTTAACAGCAAGTAGGCTTCCCTTTTAAACTCCCTTGTAGGAAAACACTTTGAGTTTCATTAAACTGTGATTCATTCTTTCCTGAACATTGTAAATAAATTAACCATTGTAAATAGTATGAAAATTTCAATCTGAATAATTTCATAAATCAGATAGCATGGTAGATTTAATTTGTTTTGGCAAAGGAAATGTTACAACAGCTTCCTGGATCTGGTTTTTAACAAGAGTCTTGTCTCAAAGAACAGAAATCAAAATGTTTATTTTTAAGGCACTTCATACAAAAACATAAATAATGCTCCTCCAGAAAAAAGCGTTATTGTGTCATATTTTCAGCAACAACCTTTTTTGTTCAAGAGTGCTACATATTTTTCAGTCTGTTTGTGTCAGGTGAACAGGGAAAAACAGCATTAATGATATATAGTTTTCCAGATTTTGTTTTTACCATGCTGGTAAATGGCACAGGAAATGATAAGGAATCTGCTATAGTGAAGGGGCAAAATTGGTTACACTTTGACAGATAATGAGTGGCAGCATGTAGGGAAATTTTCTTAGAATCCAATTGAGAAAATATTTTTGTTAAAAATCTTCTAAATCTTGGCTGAAGAAAAAAGGTGAGAGTCTGCGGCTCATCCCCCTACCAGCTCAGATGACATGAATTCCAATACAGGGTGGATGGAGTGAAAATAAATCCTCTCCTTCTGGCTCCTGGCCGATCATTTTAGAATTTCCACAGGGTGGGGGGTTGGCACTATGGTACAGCTAATAAAATCATGGTCTGTACTCCCAACATCCCAAATGAGCCGGGTTCAAGCCCCAGCTGCTCCAGTTCCAATCCAGTTCCCTGCTAATGTGCCTGAGAAATCAGTGATCCAAGTGCTTGGTGTCGTACCCACAGGTAAATCTGGAAGAAGCTCCTGGCAGAACATAATGTTCTGCAGGAATAGATTTCTGTCTTCCAAGGATGCAATATGCACTTATGATGACAACACAGTAAGATTTCCATTAGAGCTAAAACTGTGATTGCCTCCTAGTTTCTCAACAAGGGCACAGAACCATATTCAGAGTTAAGATTAGGAACAACTCCAATGTTAGGACTATAACTTGTTCTAAAGCTTCCTATTGTGAATCAATTTTAGAAGCTGTAATTTTTCATGATTTTGTAGCATAGAATGAAAAATTTAACTTGACCTTTACCTTAGTGAAGCTCCCATTTCTCAGAAACAGGGCATGCTAAAGGCCTCCTATACCCAGAGACAACAAACAAACAAACGAACAAAAAACTAAAACCCACTAGTACACTAAGATTAACTAACTTTGTAACTGCAAGGCTGAAAAATGAGCAAGATTTGCCTAACTCTTCTCATTGGCTTCTGTAACCACACTGGCTCACTCTGGCTCACTGCCAACCAGGATGTGATATTTTGCTTTAAACTGGAACTTAAAACTAATTTGTGTGTGGCAGTTCCTTGGGTCACCGAGTGAACTACAACCTGCGTGCAAGTGTCTGTGACTCAAAATAAAATTCTTCTCAATCTCATTTTCAACAACCTTGGGTGTATAATCTGACATCTGTCATCTAACAGTAGAATCAAGGTTAGAAAATACTGGAATAATTGTGGACCATGAATGGATCTAAGCAAAAGGGTTTGGGGAGACAGATGCTTTCAGTGTGCCCTCAGATCACCATGGTCTTCACTTGCACACTCCGAAGATAGTGACTGGGAACTCTTGTTACTCCTAGCCTAGGGAATTTTTCCCTGTTTACTGAATCATGTTCTGCTCTGTTCAAGATAATTTGAAAGTGTGACATCAGTTTCCTTGGAAACAGGTGTCAACCAAGTCATGCAGTCGAAGTTGACTGCACCAACTTTCTCACACTTTATCTGAAATATCTCTGGCAACCTAATCAGTTGTTATCTCCCCATGTTCCCAGCTGAACTCGGTTCCAATTCCCATTGTCTCTGGAGGGATTACACCCTTTTCTATTTCCTTCCTTTGTGCTGCATCCTTGATCATTGTCTTTTTTTTTTTAATGTAAGGAATCCAAACTACATGTGATTGAATATTGAATCCTTGGCTCAAATTCTGCTTTGCAAAAATTAAATCCAAGGTACAATTTCTTAGTGAAAATTAATATGTGGCACAATTGATATTGTACAGAAGCAAAAAAAATTATGAACATTTCAGCAATCTATGCCAGGTGACTGGACACCATGTAATAAAAAATGAGAGAGAGATCTCTGTAAATCCAGTTACAAATGGATTAAAGATTGGATTGGGAAAAAACCTCAAACATTTTAAGGAGACAATATCTTTTTCCTTGTTTTCATAAGGAGAATGAGGGAAAGATTTCATAGAACTGACACAAATCTTGGAAATCAAAAGATAATTGCAACACATGGTCAGTAAACATTAATAATTCTGATGACTCAACAAGAGAAAATTATCTTAGAACTTAGGTGTGAAGCAACCATTAACACTAATCAAAATCCTAAGGCAATGTGTTACACAGTGCGTAACATACAATGCTGCCAAGTTTTAAATTGCTCTTTTTTAATAATTATTTGAAAACTTTTAAGATATGTTTTTAGAAATTGTGTAATAAGATGTTTAGTACAATATCTCAATTTTTAGTAACAATGTAGTCAAAAGCATATACCAAACATGATGCTTGCAATGAGGGAATCTCAACTGAACTTGAACTGTGGTTATGCAACAAGGTGGAGGAATCCACCATGGGGGGAGGGTTTGGGGAGGGGTGGGGAGAACCCAAGTACCTATGAAACTGTGTCACATAATACAATGTAATTAATGAATAAAAAAAAAGAAACAAACAAACAAACAAAAACAATGTAGTCAAAAGTTCTAATAGGCAATATTCCAACTGTGGAATAATACTGTCATCTGTAAGTGAAAAAAATTCTCCAAAATGCAAGTTATATGCTGATAAAAAAATAAATGGGTACAGGGCCCGGCGGCGTGGCCTAGCAGCTAAAGTCCTCGCCTTGAATGCCCTGGGATCCCATATGGGCACTGGTTCTAATCCCAGCAGCTCCACTTCCCATCCAGCTCCCTGCTTGTGGCCTGGGAAAGCAGTCGAGGACGGCCCAAAGCTTTGGGACACTGCACCAATGTGGAAGACCTGGAAGAGGTTCCTGGTTCCCGGCTTCAGTTTGCTGCGTACCGGCCCGTTGCGGCTCACTTGGGGAGTGAAACATCGGATGGAAGATCTTCCTCTCTGTCTCTCCTCCTCTCTGTATATCTGGCTTTCCAATAATAATAAACTCTTTAAAAAACTTACAAACTGATAGAAATACATGTTGCCATAATGGAAAATGAAATAGAATATTGAGCTGTCAGAACCCTTTCCTTTTACAAATATTAACAGCTCTTTATTTTGGTATAATACCTTTTTAAGTATGTTTCTAGCTTTCATTGCACCATCCAACACTTCCTATCCTCGCTTTCCTTTGATAACTAATAGCCACTTTGAGTCAAATCTTTCTATCTCAGATAAACTCTTCCACAGAGACAATAATTCCCAATAAACAAAACACTATTGTAAAGTTTAAGCAACTTTAATAATGTCCAGCTTCCTACAAGCAAACCTGAGAACTGCAATATGCATGCATCATAAACCCATTTATTATGGAAAAATGTTCTAAGACATTTCTGAGACTTTATCTTTCCCTAGGCCTAGGAATAGAGTGATCTCCAGATTCATCTGCGAAACAATGTAACTCTAATAAAAAGTGACTGAATCAGAAAGCAAGTCTATACAAACTGAACTTGCTCTCTACCCTTACAACCGCATTCAGCAGGAGGTTCTCATCACAGAGCTGTTTGTTTCTAATTGTGAAGCTTTGTGTGTTATCTCAAAAGCTCTAAACAACATCAAGAATAGTAATTGCAGTTATCCTAGTTTAGAGGATGACACTGAAGTGATTTGAAGATGCTTAGGGAGCGTTCTAGACTATGGACAAGAAATAATTTAGTACCAGAACAAATTGCTCTGTATTGCTGCTGTTAACACCTGATTTCAGATTCCTGGGGCTTCCAAAGACCAAGTAAATCTCGGATGAGCAGCTGTGGAAAACAAGACTGGCTTTAACAGACACCACCTGGCCAGATCATCTGTGCTGCTCTGTTGGTGCAACAAGACGGTCTGGAGATTGGGAGTCAAATAATTTGTTAATCAAGAATTAAGCAATAAATTGTTTTTGTCTATATTTCCTAGGTTTCAAGAGGCCAACTCCTTTTATATCTTTGTACTTATTATATAAGGTCTAATTAACCGCATTATAAATTAACCTTGGTAAAATTTTAATCCCTTGAAATTTTAACATATGGCCATTCAAGGTAAAGAATATAAAAATTCAACTGTTTAAATGTTTCCTTTTACATACTCTGTATATATATTTTTAAACCAAAAATTTAGCTGCTTAACTTAGCAAGCATACTTTATTAATCAGAGTTGTGTTGACTATAAAACAGCAGATTTGGGAAATTATAACATGCAGATTTATAGTAATTTTATACCCTTAACATGCACATTACATGTTAAACACATATTGCTGGTCAGAAAGTACAGCATGCTGTAGCTTGAACAGTACCCTTATCTAAAATATAAGACAAGTGAATCCATGGAGAGAATTTCCAGTTTTCATATGATTCTCTCTCCAGATATATATAACAGTACTGCCAAAAAAACATGGAAAATGAAATGAAAATATTTAACTGCTTGCAGTAAACATCTTGATATCAATGCAGTGACGGGTCTTTAAAAGGCTCGTGAAAAGGTATGTTACGAAAAATGTATTCATGTAATTAGAACATCTTTGCACCAGCATGACATTTTCCACAAACTTTTTGAAGTTTCCTTTCAGATTTTCCATTTAACACATCCTATTTTCATACAGATAGATCAACATAAGAAAACGTGTCTACCTCTAGACCAACGTGTTGAAAATAACACTGGAAAACAAAGGGTTTGTAATTCAATGTTCACTGAGTGCCATAAAGGAAACAAATTTATCAGGTATTAACTGATAATTAAAGGCTGAATGAATGGAAACCAGGCAGAAAAAGAGAGGGAAGTGAGAAGAGCCAGAAATAGGAGTGAGGGATAGTACATTTAGGCATTTAGGGAAAGAAAAGTAAACCAATGACCAAAAGGTACATTGCAATGGAAGCCATGTCCTTCCCTAAGAACAGAAAGAAACGGAGGTAAAACTTTTGGTGCTGCATATTATAGAACAACCGTGGCTGATAGTATTCAATTTTATATTTCAGTAGCTAATGCAGAGGATTTTGACTTTACCCCAAATGAAAAAATAATAATAATATTTGAGATGAAAGTTATATGTGTCAATAACACAATTCTGATAATTATACATGTGATGCATGTCACACTGTACTCCACAAATATGTAACTATAATGTGTTCATACAAACTACAGTATATATGGGCATTTGGCACGACACTTAAGATGCTGCTTAGTATCCTACAACTGTACTAAAGTGGTCTGAAGCCTGGCTCTAATTTACATGCCAGCTTCCTGCCTCTGTACATCTGGGAATGGGACAAGTGGCAGCTCAACTACTTTGAGTTTCTGCCACTCGTGACAGGCTTTGGCTCCTTGCTTTAACCCAGCCCAGCCCCCAGCTGTTGCAGGTATTTGGAGTCAACTTTCTCTCTCTTCCTTTCTCTTACAAACAAAATTAAAATTTCAGAAAACATTTAAACAAATCTACTTAAGACACACACACAACTAATCACAAATCAGCAAAGTTAAAGTGTATCAAACTTGAGGCTATAGAAATAGCAGCTATAGAAAAGATATATTAGAGTACTATCGAATTTTCTAGATAAAAGATGTCAATATATTGTAGACCTACTAAAATATACATAAGAAACTGGAACAAAATTGTGTGTAATATGTGGAAAATGACATTATCAGATCCCCTTGATAAATGATTGGAAATGAGTCATGGGTGGGTGTCAAACGCATACTCTATGAATTCTTAGGGTGCCACCTAGAGTAGTGAATCCATGCCCTGGACCACAGAGCCTGGAAGAATATGATTGATAGGAATGAATCACAGAATTTTGTTCTTATGGATTTGTATTTGAACTACATTTATGACATTCTGGTTGAAATATGAAATATGTAGTGTCATGTGAATGGCTACCTCCCAACATAAGAATCTCTAAAAATAAAAATCTGAGAATCATGGGTACAGAGAAGCTTGAAAATATGACAATCAGTGAAATCACGTATGGGTAGAATACAAATATGGAAATAACAGCAAGACTCAGCAAGTAGATTCCACAAAATAGCCAGACAGAACGAAGCCATGTAATGAAGTGTATGTGGGATTTAGCATTTCAAATGTAGAATGTATTAATGTCAAATTTTGCTAAGAAGATAATTACATTATTTACCACACTTACAGAAATGAAAGTCTAAGAAAACAGGTTTTTGCTTTTGTGCAGAAAATTTGATAGAATTCATTCAAAAAGCCTACAAAACTGTAATGATTGGTCACTAATGCTGCAGATAACATACCAGAGGAATGCACACGCCGCTTAAGCAATGCCTTTCTATTTTCAGAGGATTATCAGGTGGGGAACAAACAGGATGTATAAATACTGAATTTGTTTGTGGTTTGGTCTTCAATTTCAACCGATGAGATTTTTTTCAATCACTAATTCAAGTAATTTCCTAAAAGGTGGAAGGTTACCAAATTCCCAGAGTTCTAACTGCTGCCTTTTTGGGTAGATATTTCTCATCTTTCTCTTAAGAACCATTTCTATATCACCATCAGCAGTGCCGCAAGGGGATTTTTATTTATTGAATTCTACAAATATTGACTATGTTAGTAACTCAAGTAGCAAAATACGATAATAGTGTGCAGTCATTCACTTAATAGTGGCAAGTATATTATTGTGTCCATCTAAGCAACACATTTCATAGAAAGTTATATACTTGAAAAAATATTTAGTGTAAAGGTCAGGTTCAGCTTAGAACAGCACAATGAATTCTGCATATTTTCCTTGCATCATTTAATCAATGTGTTGTTTATATTTCTTCAATGAAGAAAATTTGGTTTTAGGGTCAATACCATGGCATAGTACGCTAAGTCTCTACCTGTAGCACTGGCAGACCACATATCCTGGCTGTGTGGTGTCCCAGCTGCTCCACTTTCCATCCAGCTCCCTGCTTGTGGCCTCAGAAAGAAGTGTAGGCAGCTCAAGTCCTTGGGTCTCTGTACCCACACAGGAATCCAGGAAGAAACTCCTGGCTTCAGATTGGCTCAGGCAATTTACAGAGTGAATTGGCGAATAGAACTTTGTCTTTCTCTTTCTCTTTCTGTCCCCCTCTCTCTCTTTCTGTGTAATCCTGCCTTTCAAATAAAAAATAAATTTAATCTTTAAGAATTAATCTTAAAAAAAAAAAAACAGAAAGAAAATCTGGTCTCTCACACATAAGCCCTTTTGGATAATCATGACTAATCTCCTTTGAAGCTATATCAAGTATTACCAAGTGATATTTGTTTATCTCAGAATTTCTAAGGACTTCTTACCCATGTATGATTTTGTAAATTAAGCTTTGTTAATCTGAAAGCTACTGGTCACTAAGTTATTTAAAAATGTCCATGTGTTCATAAGAGCACTGATGTCATCAGAAGGATAATTTAGAAGTAGGAACCTGGGGCTGGCACAGTGGAGAAGCAAGACAAGCTGCCACCTGCCACACCAGCATTCCATATCAGAGTCCTGGTTTGGATTCTGGCTGCTCCACTTCCACTCCACCAGACTTACTAATGCACCCAGGAAAGCGGTACATGATGGTGTTCTCTCACACGTAGGTTGCTGGGAGACCAGAACGGAGCTCCTAGTTCCTGGCTTTGCCTGACCCTGGCCTGGCTGTGTGGCTGTTGGTGGAGTGAACTAGACCTTGTGAGGCAGTGTTGATGGTTCCAGTGGTTCTGCCAATTTACTCAAAGGGAGATCTGAATCAGGTTGTTGCCTCCTGGTACCTGCAGACATTTGAGGAATAAATTTGAGAACTCTCTTTCTCTTCATTCTCGTTCTCTCTAATACATAAATATCAATAAATAAAAATGAGCACTGTTTCTGAGTTATCACTTTAATTTCGATGTGCTTTATGTATACATCTCCTTTTGTTGCACAGAATATTTTTAGGAATCTAGATGTGACAAAACTTGCAAGTTGTACTTCTTTGTCAAGGACATCCTTAAGTAAAAGCTACGTTCTTTTTCATGCAAGAGCAGAGCAGAGCACAGCGTGACAGTGAAGAATGCAATGACTGCTAGGCAAGTTTAGTGCCATTACTTGATTCCTGCCAAGGAAATGGCACTTTTACTCACCATTGCTTTTGTGTCATCCCTATAAATATCAACACAGTGAAAATGAAAAATTGCATCGTTTTTTATTAAGAAAATCATCCTAACCCCTCAAACCTTCCTAAAACATTCCAGGATCTAGGGTGGATTCATGGATCACTGAGTAATATCGCTCTGCAACTTTCACTCTACAACTCAATACATTATATTCTGAAATGCATTAAACATTTTTAGCCTCCTATGCATTTTTAAAAATTACGTGGATTTTTTGGTATGAATCTGTGCTGACCTATAAGCTAACAATTTCTCTCATTTAAAATGTTACCATCTTCCTTAATTCTATCACTGCACTTCTACTCAAAGCACTCAAGAAAACATTGTTAGACGTACTTAGTTTAGTAAAATTTTCCATTCAGTGGTGAATCTGTGTGATTGCAAATTAATCAAAGCTGATATGCTAAATGGACACTACTTATATAAGAAAAATGTACTTCACTTGATTATGTTAGCACGCGTCTTTTCACAGAGACAGCTCATTTCCATTTATCTCAGGGAAAATTTAAGTGTCTTTGGTGATTCAACACTAAAATAATGTCAAAAGAGGGAAAATATGTGTCACTCTTTCTGGCAAGTTTTAAGAAATTGCATGTATGTACAGAGAAATGAGAGGACCACTCTTAGGAAGAGACTTTCCAAGTGCAAGGTCTTAAAGAGAAAACTAGTGGGTCCGGAGGCGTGGCCTAGGGGCTAAAGTCCTCGCCTTCAACGCCCCGGGATCCCATATGGGCGCCGGTTCTAATCCCAGCAGCCACACTTCCCATCCAGCTCCCTGCTTATGGCCTGGGAAAGCAGTCAAAGACAGCCCAAAGCTTTGAGACTCTGCACCCGCGTGGGAGACCTGGAAGAGGTTCCTGGTTCCCAGCATCGGATTGGCGCGCACCGGCCCATTGTGGCTCACTTGGAGAGTGAATCAACGGATGAAAAGTCTTACTCTCTGTCTCACCTCCTCTCTGTATATCTGACTTTGTAATAAAAATAAATCTTTAAAAAAAAATTGGAAATGCCCATAAGCAAATCTGCATCACACCTAAAGAAATAAACAAGGAAATCAAGGTCCTCATTCTAAGACGTTCCTTTTCTTTTTTGAAGATTTTTTCAAAATTTTGATTAGAAAGATTTTGCAGAGAGAAGTCTATTTTTTTTCATTTTCTGAAAAGCCACAATGGCCAGAGATGAGCCAATCCAAAGCCAGGAGCAGGAGCTTTTTCTGGGTCTCCCTTGCAGGTGCAGGGTCCTAAGACTTTGGGCATTCCTCCACTGCTTTCCCAGGCCAAGCAGGGAGCTGATGGGAAGTGGAGCAGCCAGGACACAAACCAGTACTCTAGTGGATCCCAGCACTTGCTATGGGAAGATTAACCAATTAAGCCATCACATCTGGGCCCATTTCAGATGTGCTATTTAAACTAAAGCTGTCTTTACAAATTTTCCCTTAGAGGGTCCTGTGCTGTTTTAAAATCCTTGTATATATTTATTTTGTTCAGCAAATGTTGATTCAGTATTAAATATTATGGCTGGTGTTCTGGGAATATAAAGTTAAATATAACCGTGCCCCAGTCTATAATGTATCTTTAACTTAGTAGAAAAATTAGAAGATGCTCACAAATTGTTAAGATACTAAAAACAAATTCATGATAACTTTTATATGAGGAAATATGAAAATAATGCAATAGGGCTTGGGTGGATGTGAAATTTCAGGAGAAAATGAGCGAAGATAGCTTACACTGGATTACTAATGGTAGGATTTGAGTAGATATTGAAAATTATGAAGGCATCTGAGGTGTAAATAACACCCCAGGAATATTTAACAGGGAAGAAAAAATAACATACGTGCTGGCAAGGCTGTTCTTGAGTGTTGGCAACTAGCTAGATTCGCTGCAGCCTAATCGCAACAACTGTAACCTGTGTTGACACCACTTAGTTACACGAACTGGACATACCATTTTTGTCTTCCTGTGACTGTTTCTCATCTATAAAGTTAGGATGATGGTCCTGCTTTTCCTTACCTGGTTAAAGTCCATAAAATATTCATCTGTCTGTTGAACTATGAAACAATATGTTTCATCTGTTTTATGAAAATCATATTTACATATTTATGTTATTGGACTACTTTTTATAGTTTTTAGACACATTGTAACATCTGGCCTGATGAAAAGGTTGTGAGACAAATGGAAACCATAAGTGCTTACTGCAAGAGAAGCTTACCAAGTTATCCCTGTGGTAACCTGGACAGAAGCATGCCTCTGAGATGCAAGGAGGATATTTTTCTTAGAAATTACAGTAAACTTGTTCAAATTCATTGATTGAAAACCTGGTGTTGCTGGCCCGCATCCCACATGTGAGTTTCCGATCAAGAGCCTTGCTAACGTGCTTGCGAGGGCAGAGGCAGGTGGACCACATCCTTGGTCCTCAGTCATCCATCCATGTGGGAAACCTGGATAGAGCTCCAGGCACCTGTCCTTGGTTTTGACCCACCCAATCCATCTGGGGAGTTGACCAGCACACAGATCTCTCTATTGGTTTCTTGTTTCCTTCTCTGCTTCTCCCTTTTGTCACTCTGTCTTCCAAACAAATAACAGTAAGATTTCAAGTATTGTATACTTCATTTTAAAATATTAACATAAAAACAAGTAATTTGAGATGTTCCCAGTTACTCATTTATAATACTTTTGTCAATTAATTTGTTCTACCTATAAATTTATATTCCTTTAACAACATATTAATTTTGGTGAAATCATGTATTATGGTAAAATGTCATAAATAATCCAGAAAATTAATATTTTCCAAAAAATAAAGTTTCAGAAACTGTATACAGTGTGTCTTTATAATTATCTTTCTTCTGGTAAGGAAAAATCTCCATAATTCCACTGAAAGTACTTTAAAGTAATATCAAAAAGTTAATATAGAATGTCAATTAAATATTAAAACATGTTGGGAAACACGGGAATTAAAAAGAACGGCTTGGGTGAGAAGAGAAAGAAAACTGAGTAAAAAAGAAAGGAGATTCTAATACGCTGAGATACAAACCTGAGTACTTAATGCTTGTTAAAAGTGAAAATGAAGATCAAGAGAGAAAAAATAGGCCATCCTGTATATGATATGGAGAAGCACAAATATATTCTCTAGAATATTGAAAATATCTATTGTGTTGACCAATATTATAGCCACTTGCTGAACATGACTTTTTATATCAATTTGAAATATAGTTGTCACAAGTTGAGGAACTAAATGTTTAAATCTAAATTTTAATCAATGTAAAATAAAGTGGTACATGAAGCAACTGACAGAAATTGAAATAACCAAGCCATTAAGAACATTTAGAACTTATTTGAATCATTACTAATGCTTTTGCTAAATCTATTTCAAAGCAAAAATCCTAAATATAAACCTACTAGAAGGAAATGAAGCTATCCTTTCAAATCACCACCATACTTACTAAACAAACAAAAAAGAATTTGCAAGGCCAGTGCGGTAGCCTAGTGGCTAAAGTCCTCACCTTGCATTCACTGCGATCCCATATGGGTGCTGGTTCATATGTCCACTGATTACTTTCCTTCTAGCTCCCTGGCCACGGCCTGGGAAAGCAGTTGAGAAGAGCCCAAAGCCTTGGGACCCTGCACTCGCGTGGGGGACCTGGAAGAGCAGCTGCCTGCTGGCTTCTGATCCACTGCGCTCCAGTCATTGTGGTCACTTGGGGCATGAACCAATGGATGGAAGATCTTCCTCTCTGTCTCTCCTCCTTTTTTGTTTATTTGGCTTTCCATTAAAAATAATCTTTAAAAACAATAAAAAATAAAATAAAAAGAATTTGCAAAAGAAACCAATAATTTGCTTACATGGAAGTCAGAGAAAGAGCGATCTTCCCTTCACAGGTTCACTTCTCACGCGAGCAAAGCAATCAGCCCTGGGCCAGGCTCAAACCAGGAGCCAGGCACTCCGTCCGCATGGTAGCACGATGCAAAATCCTGAGTCTTTCCTGGGATGAGTGTGTCCCCAAAGCTGTATGCTAGAAACCCACACTTCAATGCAGCTGTGCCAAGCAGAGGGACACTTGAAAAGCGATTAGATTCCAAGAGCTCCATCTTGTTGAGTGTCTCAATATCATCATCGTTTTACAGGAGTGGGTTTCTGATAAAAGGATGAGCATTTTTTTTAGATTTATTTCTTTTTATTAGAAAGTCAGATTTACAGAGAGGAAGAGAGACAGAGATGAAGATCTTCCTTCCAATGATTCACTCCCCAAGTGGCCGCAATGGCCAGTGCTGCGCCGATCTGAAACCAGGAGCCAGGAACTTCTTTCCAGGTCTTCCATGCGGGTACAGAGTCCTAAGGCTTTGGGCCGTCCTCGACTGCTTTCCCAGGCCACAAGCAGGGAGCTGGATGGGAAGTGGAGCAGCCAGGATAAGAACCAGCACCCATATGGGATCCTTGCAAGGTGAGAATTTAGCCACTAGACTATCTCGCTGGGCCAGAAAGGATGACTTTGGGCCCCTACCCTTTGGGTCTCTTACCCTTCAATCCGTTACAGGCTAATACACTCTCAGCAGAGCGGAGCCCATACACCTTGAACTTATCAGCGTTCAGAATTTCTGGGAATACAGTCTATTGCTCTTTACAAATTCCCCTCTTCCAAGTCCGGCTGCTTAAGATACCTATTAACTGAGAAATTTTCCTACTCCTGCAGTAAGTGAAACTGTGGGGAAGGATATCTTGCTCCACGGGCTAACCACTAGACATCTTTTAAGGGTATTTTAAAGTTTTTTTTTTTTTTAATTAGTTTTGAGCAGATTGTTCAATCAAAACACTGACCTCACTGGGTTCAACAGCAGAGCAATAGCCCCAGCGGTGGATCTCATGATGGGATCTGCGCTCCGCCTAGTGGCCAAGCAGGGGTATCACACTCTCCGTAAGAAAAGTGCCCTTGGTAAGTGATGTCATACATCTGTTCTAGCTGCAAACTTTATTATCTTACAGCAGCAAAATTTGAGTATCTCTGAGAAATTAGAGAGAAGAGAAAGAGTCAGAAGCACATAAACAAAATCTTTTTTTCTGATCTATAGCCATTTTTAACTAGCTCAGTCTGGAGACCGGTGAGCCACGAGCTAACAGAGGTCATGTCTGTCTACTCAATAACAACATTTCTTGAGTTAATGCATGACCTAGGAGCGAGAACGCCGAATAGATTACATGCTGCAAAATTTAAAGTTCTTTGGCTGCTCAATTATATTAAACTCCAGCACTGACCCTCTTGCTTCTGTTCCATCTCTATTATTTGTGACAGAAACTGCGCAAAATGTGTTGTTTAAACTTTTTTTTCCTCTTCAAAAACTCAGAATTTCTATCCACCCGAAGCTATTGGGTGCTGCTAACCAGTGACAGAGTCAGGAATTGAGAATTTAATGATTGTTGCTAAAATGCAGTAGTTACCTTAGAAGGGTATTTTGCTTACTAACCACATCAAGCTCAATTCTGGTGACAAATAGTTCCAGGACTGATAATTTGGGGGGGTTTTTGTTTGTTTTTGGCAGTAGAAGAAATTCCATGTTTATTCTTTGAGTTTCTCTTTCCAGTCATTCAAAGGACAGTATGGGAATGAGTCAAGGTACTGCTTCATGCTGCATTTTTCTCTGGCCTTCGGAATTATCCTTGGGATACTAACTAAACTATCAGTACAATGCCAGCAGACAGGGCACGAACCTAGCACTGCTGTGTCCTTTCTTTCGTCCAGCAGTCAAGTACAATTCTTTCTGAAATTGCAGAAGCCTCTCAGGCATATAATTTGTGGCTTCCAATGAGTTTGAACTTCATGCTTGACGTGATGCAAAAGTAAGTGATTTAATTCATGCACCTGTATTTTGGACTTTTTCCAGACATAATGAAATGGGCAACTTCTTCAAAATCTCCCTTGTAAGTATTTCAGTAAGACACAGAAAGGCATGGATTGGCATATCTGAGCAGGAAAGGGGATGATACTCTCCCAGAATTGCTGAGAGAGTCATCTGGGCTCGGCCCTGGAGACAAAGACAGCATTTCCCAATGCCCAAGGCCAAGTCCTTTGACTTCCATGATGTACAATTTTCTCATTACAAACACTATTGTGCCCAAAGGACTTTCTGTCAGCTTTCTAATTATTTTCTCAGTTTGAAATAAGACCTTGTCTTTTAATAAGAAAGGGGTTTAGCCGTGTGCTTGTTTGCAGTATCCCCACAACAGAACAGAGAATGAGCCCACATGGGAGGCACGCACAAGCAATCCTGCAGGCAGAAAGGTTTCTTTTTAAAATAATGCCAACCCTCTTTCCCAAGTGATTCTCAACATATAAGTAACTGTGCCACAGTCAAGTAGTATAAACTATGAGAGGGATTTCCAAACTAAAAACACAGCAAAGCAAAATTTAACCCTGTCTTTGATGACACTGCTTTGTGTCCTTACTGCTGTTCCTCGTGATCCCTATCAAGGATACACTGGGTCTGGGATTCATGGCATGCTATGTGTAATCTATTCTCTACATAACTTTCCATCTCTGTTTGTCCATAACACACAATGGAGACTCACCACAGGTATAATAGACAATCCCTCTGTCTATAAGTGTTTTGCTCAACTATTTTATGATTTGCACTTTAACTTTGATCCAATTGTCCTTAGAAAATTATATTTGTTTTACCTTCTGCTATATGACATTTCTAATTCCCTTCATGCAACAGAAAGCGGTCTTCCACTAAATGGATCCTACCAGAGTTTGGATGTCGTTTCCCTCCAGAACTTCCCTGTGTTGGAAAGGTGGTCCCCAGTGTAGCAGTGTTGGGAGGTGGGAACTTTAAGAGGGGATTCCTAGCTGCAAATGGTTAGACCAGTTCAGGGAATGGATTGGGAAGGGATTCAGGGATTCTAGTCTCCCTGGCTTTCTGCTTCAAGATGCGCCCTCCTTCTGTAGGATACATATCCACCAAGATGTCACACAACAAAGAGGATCCTCGAAAGAGTTATCTGATTCCAATGTCATGTTCTAGAACCTCAAAAAATTAGGTTAAATAAGCCTCTTTTGTTCATAAAATTTGTCTCTCAAAGATTTCATTATAGGTGCACAAAATAGGCTAACAAATCCAAAACTGAAAAATGCTTCTAAAAATACATATGAAGAGATCATAATACTATCAAATATTAATGTAATCAAATATGGGTAGGTAAATTGCAAGAACAGAGAGCTCTGGAAATCCTAGCAGTGGAAATGAAGTCCTACTAGTATTGTTAAATATCCTTCATTACCATTTAAAACTCATAAGACTTTCAAGAGTAGAATTTTCTCCTAGACAACAGGGAAGAAGATTGTCAATGCATGGCTCTGTCACATAATGACATACGTCCACAGGGAAATCAGTTGACTAATCAAAAACATGAAGACTGTACCCTAATAAATTTCCAAAGTACACATCAGATAAGTCTTAATAACAAAATACTTGGCATTTGCTATCATGGCTAAATATTGAATAGAATGATGAATAAGCTAAAGGAATGAGAAATAGGGGATGTAGGATGGCATAAAACATAGCGATCCAAGCAGAGCTGTGGTCAGGTCATCTAAGTACTCACGGATTGGGTGGGGGCTCTGGGCATTTCATGTAAGGCAGCAGACCTTGTGATGTCTCTGAATGAAAGGTATGTGAAACATGAGACACTGATAGGAAGGTGAGAATGGGGAGAGCTGCCTTTTATGGTACTCTTTTAGTTTGGTTATTTTAAGAGAAACAGGAATCTACTGAACAGTTTCAAGTTCCTGGAGTGATAGGGTCAAAAAGATTTTCTTAAATAAGCAATTCTGTGCGTGGTATGGGTAAATACTTGGAAGAGATCAAAAATAGAAACTAAAAGCTAATTGCAAGATTGACATGATTTAGGATTGCTTAGCTGTGGGCATGAGAACAGGATAAACATCAGCTTTGTTTCAGAAAATCAAATGGAGGGTTGTATCATTCCGGATCTAGATGATTGGAGGATAAAGTTGATTGTTTTTGTGATTAGGGAAGGGAGAAGGCAAAAATCCATGTTTGGTTTAAACATGTTTCAACCATAAGAATCTAGGCAAGAAAAACGAATTTGGAGCTTTCAGCACTCAAAAGTAAATTGAATTCAAAAAAATCCAGGGAGTGATAAACTGAAGAGAGAGACAGCAGAAATGTGATAAGAGTCTGAGAAGACACCAAAACTGTAAAATCCTTCAGGAACCCTTGGTGGCAGGGAAGCAGAGGAAGAGAACACTTCACTTTTAAAAGTCGTCAGTGGGGCCCGGCAGCGTGGCCTAGCGGCTAAAAGTCCTCCCCTTGAAAGCCCCGGGATCCCATATGGGCACCGGTTCTAATCCCAGCAGCTCCACTTCCCATCCAGCTCCCTGCTTGTGGCCTGGGAAAGCAGTTGAGGATGGCCCAATGCATTGGGACACTGCACCCGCGTGGGAGACCCGGAAGAGGTTCCAGGTTCCCGGCATCGGATCGGCGCGCACCGGCCCGTTGCGGCTCACTTGGGGAGTGAATCATCGGACGGAAGATATTCCTCTCTGTCTCTCCTCCTCTGTGTATATCTGGCTGTAATAAAATGAATAAATCTTTAAAAAAAAAAAAAGTCGTCAGTGATCCCCAGTGCTGAACCTTCAGGAAATCAACCCGGATAACTGAAAACAGCACAGAAATGGTGATGACATAAGCTAGAGTAGTTTCTACAAAGCAACACATCCCAATAGAATGTTCTGGACAACAAAAATGTTTTCTGTTGATGCTGTTCAGCTTGTTAATCATGTAAAATTATTGAACTCAAACTGTGATTGGTGAAACTGAGAAGAGGAATTTTTCATTCTATTTATGTTTATTTAACATAACTTCGTATTCAAGAGATGGCTATTCAAGTGGTGGCAACTATGGGAAAATGCTCTATTTCAATTGATGAAAGATTGAAATTTATATTAGGTAACTTACTCATCAAGTTTGCCTCTGAAGTAGAAGAGTAAAAAACAAGCAAACGAACAATAAAAAGTATCTGCAAAGTAGTCTGAGTTTGGGAAAGGATTCTATTAGACAATTTAAAAATTTCCAGAGATGAGGATCAGGGAGGGGGCTGGGGGTGGCAGGAGAGGAAAAGGTAAGCCCAGCACTGCTGCAGGACATGAGGGGGCCAAGAGAGACTGTTTTCAGATGACAAGAAAGAGAATTCCTCTATTGTACCCAACAGACAGACAAAAGTTGTACATCTGAGTAGGGATCTGTTTGGTGTTGTAATTGAGGTCATTGATGTGTGGAATCTTTTATCTACTTCGAATGGTAGAAAGTTTGACTGATGAGAAGATGGAGGGAAGTGATGGGCTAAGGGGTTGGACAACCCTCTTTTAGGCTGTTATCTCTCCTTGCTTCATATCAGCTGAGTTCTCTCAGGCCAGCTCATACATTTTCCCAAAACATCTAATGACAAGCTGATGTGAGAAGCAACACAAGCTCATTTGGTTGGAAAGATCTCCCTGGACAAACTTCAGTTCTTCCAGTTCCCTATTATTTGAGTCAATCTCTACAATCCTTTGGAAGAGAAAATGTACACTTTTAACAAGGGACAAAAATGAAATAAAGAACAAGCATGTAGTTTCCTTACATTAACATCAATTAATTTATCTAACTGCTTAACCAATATAGTCAAAACATGAATTTGGGAAGAGGAAGAAAAGTTTCTGATCCCGGAGCCCCCAAGAAGCCAGTAGACAAGAAGCCTCTGGGTGGTTAGGCAGCATCCTTGATCTTGAGAGTTAAGGTGAACCAGGACACTGCCGAAAAGCAAAACAGAAAAGGCACTGAAGCAAGAAAGTGCCTAATCATTATTCTCAAATATGATCTTAAGCAGTGGTTGGTGCATTTTCTATATTCTATATTTTACTGATCCTCATAAAGCATCTTCCAAGGTGAATAGCTGGTACAGAACTAAATTTGCACAGCATCGATGTAGCAGGCTTGGGAGGCAAAGAATAGATTTTCTTCCGGTGGCTTATAAGAATTGCTGCAGAATAATATCAAACGGATGCAGTAAAACTTGGCTAACACTGAATGAAGGACAGAATCCAATAACTGCAATAGGAATGTGAAGTATGAGCTTAGTAAGCAAATCTTGGTAGGCAGAGTGAAGTTAAAGCAATCGTTTGACAAACAGGTTTTAGAAACCTTGTAAATAGGAGCAAGAAATGAACTTGAAATGTAATAGGGAGGGTAGAAAACAGATGAGCCTAGAACTCCACAAGGACCCACCCTGCAGTTCAACTCCAGTTACCACTCATTATCACTCACTCACAGGATGACATAGTCTTTCTCATGTTCTGAAAAGAACCATGGCAGCTACTGACACTAAAGGAAAAAAGAAACCCCTACATATGTGCTATTCAAGTGAAGAAGCAGATGTTATTGCCCTTTGAACCAAGAATAATTTTCACAGTTCTAACTCTGAGCACATAACACATGCTTCCCTCAAGGTCAAGCAATAACATGAAATGTTATTGAAAACATGATTTCAATGAGTGGCATCATGGTGCAGCAGGCCAAGTCTCGTTTGTAGTACCCAAGGGAGAGTTAGGAATCCTGGCTTCTCTGTTTCTGATCCAGTTTCCTAGCAAAGCAATTTGGAAGACAGTACAAGAGGTTTTAATGCTTGGGTTCCTGTCACCTATACGGGAGACCAGGATGGAGTTCCTGGTGTTTTATAACTGTTTGCTCCAGTCCTGGGCATAGTAATAACCATTTGGGGAGTGGACCAACGGATGGAAAATCATCTCTCCAACTCTTTCACATTAATGTGTCCCTGGTAATGTGCCTTTGGAATAAATGAATAAATAACTCTTTGGAGAAAAAAATTAACTTTATTTAGGGCATATTTTATGATTAATGTTAGCATTGTTTTTATTAGACTATTTCAAGAATATAGTCTAAAATTATTCAACAAAATTAACAAAGCTCGCCATACATGCTTATTCTTCACTTTAGAACTATAATGACCTTAAATTAAGTTTTCTATTCCATTTCTGTTAATCCTTCTGTTATCACAGAAAATGTAAGGCTGTTGCTTTTCTCTAAATTTTAATATAATTTTGAATTTAAAAATACTTTTAAAATGTTTAATTAGGCAATTGCATTTAAATTGTTTTTGTTTCTTAATGTATGGGAGATTAGAGAGGGAAAGAGAGAGGGATGGAGGAAGGTATAAAAGGAGAAAGTGTTTGAGACTGAGAGAGAAAAAGAATGAATGAGCAAGAGAGAGATCCTATCTGTTGATTCACTTCCCCAATGCCTGGCTGGGCTGCAGCCCAACGTGGGAACCAAGAACACAGCCCAAGTCTCCCATGTGTGTGGCTGGAACCCAATTATCTGACTGTCACAACTCTGTCAGGATCTACACTGGCAGGAGGCAGAGTGAGAAACTGAATTCAGGAATGAAAATTTGGTGTGCAGGCATCTTAACCATAAGCCTAACCATCTGCTGTTGGCAACTGTACTTTAAGGCCTTCTTTTCAAAAAATCATCATTACAAATGAAGAACAAATACATATATTAAACATTCTAGAAACTGAAAAGAAAGTATATAACACGGCTTGTTCTCATACTCACTGAATATCAAAATAGGCATGACCAAAACCAATGAACATAATTCATATATTCTACCTTGAATGACTCCTACATGAATGACTTAAAACTATATATTGGTCTATGTATTGCTAAATTCCTCCAGGTTTTATCTGATTAGTGGCAATGAAACTGTTAGTGACATGATTAGCTTAGAGTAATATAACAATAATGTAAATTTTAGTGTCAATATGTGTGCAACTCAATAGCTTCAGTGTGGCCTCTGTTAGGTCACAATCCCTTGATCTATTATAAAAAGATTTAATCTCCTCTAAGAATTTGTTGATTATTCTATATTTATAGCAGCACAATTTTCAATAGTGCAGACATGGAAACAACCCAAATGCCCATCTAAAGAGGAGCAGATAAAGAAATTGTGATACATCTACTCCACAGAATACTACACAGTTGTCAAAAAGAATGAAATTCTACTTTTTGCAACAAAATGGTACCAACTAGAGACCATTAGGCTCAGTGAAATAAGCCAACCCAAAAGGAAAAATATTATGTGTTCTCTGATAAAAGACAACATTCATGGTTCATTCACCTATTCACTTAGAGGAAATGCATAATGGAGACTAGCATATTGTGAAATGAAGATAAGGTGCAGGATATATCTCCACTCCTGAATAAAAGGAGGACTCCCAGTGAAACAATTCAATATATCTTGACAATAGGATACTAGACTTTCTACCATTGTCTACACCTACAATTTTATGATGCACTTAAAATATCAGAATGATGTACTTATGACTATCATTGAAGGCCTATACTATTGTAATAATACAGGGGGAATTGGTGGCAGGGGGAACCCCTGTGCCTATGGAACCATATTATGAAAAATATGAAAAATAAACCCACAACAAAAATAATTTGTTAATCATAGCATGCTGAGCTCAGATCAAACCCTGAGTCCATAGCTGTGCGGACACCTGCTACTTATTTGGTAAACTGGGATGGAGCCCCTGGCTCCTGGTATCAGCCTGGCTCATCCCAGGATGGGACAGCTATCTGTTGAGTGACTCAGCAGATAGATTTCTCTTTCCCTCCTTCTCTTTCTGCAACTCTAATTCTTACTTAGAACAAAGCAAACCTTGAGCCCAGGGGCCAGCAGTGTCAGCATAACAAGTAAAGGCACCACCTATGGTGTCAGCATCCCATATTGGCACCAATTTGAGTCCCAGCTGCTCTACTTTCTGATCCAGCTCCCTGCTGATGTGCCTGGGAAAGCAGAAGAAGATGGCCTACTGCTTGCGCCCCTGCACCTACATGGGAAACCTGGAAGAAGTTCCTGGGTTCAGGCTTTGGTTTGCAGGTAGAACATCTCTCTCTGTATCTCTCTCTCTCTTTCTCTATACCCCCCTCTGTCTTTCAAGTTAAAAACAAATATTAAAAAATAACACCCTACAAAATCATAAGCTCAAGTATCATGTTAATCTACTTTTTACTGAGGCAAACTTTGCAATGAATGTAAAACCTTCAAGAATAAGTGCCTTTACTAACCATAAATATGATGGAAACATGCCAACATTTAATTTCCTAGTAAGTGATTAACAGATTATTACTATTTGTAAATTTAATCATAATTACTAAATACTTAGTGTCCTTGCTCCATAATATTACTCACTTGGCTATTTTAGTCAATTATCTCAAAGGCTTCCTATGAAAATTTATGCTTTACCAGGTCTATATTTTTCTATGAAAATGCTCCCCTCTCATAGTGGTTTGCCTGTACAATGTAATTGTCTGGGCATCAAATAATGACATACAGGATAGCAAGTCTCAGACAATAAAAACAGGGTGTGGAATATACGTATATTTAAAATATTATTTATTCAAAATCAAGCATCCACACATATTATTTACTTTATTTTATATTTGATCTTTTTATGGATGATGTTCATTAGGCTGGTACCTTCTGGATTTTATCCATGTCTGTGTAATACATTCTCAAATTATAAACCTTATGCCTTTAAGTTCTTGGGATTTGCTAGTAGAATTATACCAAAGAGACAGTTCATCTACAAACTTGAGTGGAAATATTTCTCCATTCTTCAAAGTGGAACAAGTTACAACTTCCCCCTCTAACTTCTGTACGGAAAAGAGTTCTGTTTCTCAAAGATTTAATGTTCTGCTTTCTCAAGCCTTACAATAGAGAATTCATTTACTTCCCCCATCATCTGTCATGATATACTTAAAGGTTCCTTATCGTGCTCTCACGCAAATATCTTAAGGGCATTAGATTTATAAGATTCTACAATCTATGCACTTCTTACAGAAGTCTTTTGAGATCACTCAGTTATTTCCTATTCAGGGTAGCTGAGTTGGACATCTTGTAAATGTCTCTGGCAAAAAGAGAAACAAATTTATGTGGAGAGATGTAATGTAAGCAAGATCCTAACAGTCTTCATTTATCAGAAGCATAAACCTACAAGGGAGCAAAAAAGAGTACAAATACAAATGGTGTGACTAGCATAATATCAATGTGTTTAACTGCTAAAGTGTTAAGCTACATTGAACATACAGTCATTGCTATATCATTTATCATTTGGCCTATATCCAACTGATATATATTCCCATAGCTCTATCTTCATGTATGTATGCTTGTGTATATGTACTCAACAAACTGAAGTAAACTAACACTGTCCAAAGACAGTTTATCTATGAATAAAAACAAGCATATACATTTACACCTGCATGCATACATTTAAAGAAAGCCTCTAGAAAAACTGCGAAACAATAACTATTCATGCCAATTATTTGTACATTATTTAAGTTTTAAGCTGGTGTATATAAACTAATTTGGATTTGGAAATCCATGGTAATTTGACATTTTATGGTCTTATGGAAAAAGAAAATCATAATAATGTCAAGATAATTATGAGGGGAACAATATCAGAGCCCAATTAGCTATTAGATACAAAAAGAGATTTGGCATGTTAGAGAAGACACTGAATATATCAGATGCTGAACTAGGAAATGAGATACATATTTAATCAGAATAACGAAAAGGTGATGCTAAGTGCAAATAGAGCTAATGAGTAGAGTTAAAGTTCATGGACAAATGTAACAGCAACCCCAGCTGGAATAACAAAATGGTATATGACAGGAGCTGGTATAATCATGGACACTCAAGTGAATGATCACTGATTATCATGGAGAAAATTGGAAGGTCTCATGTCCTGTTTTTGGGCATATTTCCATCAATTTTGAAGACACACTCTTTGCACACATTTTACCTCCTCAGATTCCACTGCACCCAGCACAGTGTTAGTGGGGTAAGTAAATGTTGGGTAGATTAACGTACATGTTTGGATTCTCACTGCACACACTTTCTGATTTCAGTGACTGCTACAATTTATATTGCAGCAATAATTCACACAGAAAGTTCAATATTTTGCTGCATCTGTCTGTAATACAAATTTTGAACTGAAAAATAAGTAAAAATAATCATATAAATCAAGCACATATTCATAATGAACAATAAATTCAAACTAAAATGTTTTTGTTTACTCTGGTTACCTTATGTATTATCCTGATAGTTAACAACATAAAAAATGTGATACTATATAGCTTTGTTAGGACCCAATGGAAACATCAGTTTTACCTGCGTAAATGAAATGTTGAGAAATTTAACTATTTGGTAAACCCAGGAAAATTTTTTTAAATGTGCATTAACATTCCAAAACTGATTAAGTAATGAGATGACCCTAGGCTGGAATATATTTCAGCTTGTCAACAGTTTTCTTGCCATTTCTATTTTGATTCTGATTTTCATTACTGTTTCCTTTTCAAATTTTAAAAATCATGAGATTATTAAAACTTTGAAGCACTAGAAATTGTTTCTTTGACATCCACATGAAACCCAGCTTAATTTGCTAACAGAATGCCATCAACTGCACAGTGAAGGATAATTGCCCTCACATGTCCCATAGAGCACTGCCCACTGTAAGAGGAAGCATCTGCTCAGGTTAGCAGGGAGGAAAGTTTTGGAGCTTTTCCATATACCTATCTGTATCCATTTGATTGTATTTGTAAACGAATTAACACATCCTGGTGGGACAGGGTTGTTATGTGACCCAGTTGGAAGGTAAAGAAAGTTTAGTCTACTGATTGATACATGTCAATTTTCAGATAAGAAATAATCTTTTAAGTCATACCTTGAATAAATTTAGATTCTAGAGTATAATGCTCAAATCACACACAGTGCCACATGTCATTTTAGAAGAGTACTATTTCACAGCAGTTTGATAAGACTCAAAGTTGAAGGTCAAAGTGATGATGATTAATTTTATCATACAATGAAAAATCCTTAGATAACCAATACAAATAACAAATAGAGTTGGAAAAAATTATGCTAAGTAAAATAATCCAGTCCTGGAGAATCATACATCTTTTCTTACTTGTAGAAGTGTGTGGAGTATGAAAATTATACAGATACTGCATCATTTGAAATACTTAGACATTATGTCTATGCTAAATCAGACCATATAAATCAAAATATACCTTTCTTTCACTATGTTGTGATCATTGTCATTAATCTCACATTTTAAGGCATCTGTATTTTCAAGACAAAAGAAATTGAAACAAGCATTGAAGAGAATAGCTGGTTTGCTCCCTGACAAAGCAGCAGAGCCTAGACCAAACCCAGGCCAGAACCTCCAGTGCTTATGCTACTATTACATAGGCTACACATCATGTGGACGGGTAGTTAGTTCACATCATCTCTTCTTTCCATTTGCCCAGTATGCTCATTTTCATAATCAAACTAAAAAATGTTTAACAACTTTGTCATTTTACCCTCTTCTGGATGAAATGAGGAAACTAGCAGGCTCCATTTTTCATTCATACAGTTTTGCTCTAAAACCATTTGTGATGCTGGATAATAATCCCCAGATGGAAGTCATTAAAGTTTAATTTGTATGCGTATGTGACATCTTGCTTCTCAAAATTTTTTTGACTTTAACTTTTCATTACTAAAACTAATTGTTATATATGAGAAATAACTAATTAAAATGAGTGTAAAGCAGTTTTCTCAAATATAAAACATGCCATAAAATGCTAATAAAACTATAAAAATGTATAGAAAATTGTCAATTAGAAACCTAACTTCAGATGGCAAAGCAAACATCATTTACCCTTTACAAATTCCACATAAATGACTTTGTTGGCATCTAAATGCTGTCTTGCTTAATATTAATAAAATCTCATGAGTAATAGTTCTCCTCCCTTCGTAGCACGAGTAAGAAAAATGTTAGAGATGATCACTCCGGTTATGAATTACACAATTCAATGTTGTATAGTTAGTTGCTAGGAGCATTATCTTGATCATGACTGAATACATACACATCACTACTTGGCAAATCTTGTGAGAATGACATTTCTTTTTCCCATCCTGAGTGACGGCTGCTTGGGTGGTGGGAATTGGAGAAGGCACCTTGTGAAGGACAGAGTCCTTTCCCAGGGTGGGCAGTCACAGGGAAAGAACAGGGGGCACTGAGGCTGCTGGGTGGCCAGGCCAAAGAGAGCTGGTGGTGGCAGTTTTGGGGTAGGTCGCGCTCCAAGCTACAAAGGCCTGGGGAGCAGCATTCCTGTGCAGCTGCAAAAGCACAAAGAAGACCTTCACTCTGTTTCTGCCTCTTGATTGCAAACATTAGGAAATGCAGTCCACAAAGTTGAACTGCCAAGGTACTTCAAGAAGTTAGCTGAAAGTAAAATTAAGCAATATAATTACCTTTTGTTGCAAACAAGTTTTGACAGGCAGGTAATGGGGTACGGTGATTTAAGCCACAGCTGGGCACACCAGCCCTAGAGTCAACTACACTGCTTCTGATGCAGCTTTCTGCTAACGCACCTAGGGAAGGCACCGGATGGTGGTTCACAGTCTTGAAGCCCTAGCTCAGATGTGTCAACCGAGGATGGAGATCCTGGCTCGTGGCTTATACTTAGATCAGCCGGCTATTGCAGCCATTTTGTGGATGTATACCAGCAGAAGATTCTCTCTCTCTCTCTCTCTCTCTCTCTCTCTCTCTCTCTCTCTCTCCTGCTCTGTCACACCTTCTTTAAATAAACATGTAAATTTTTGAAAAAAAATCAAAATCCTTGCATACAAAGTACCATGATAAAATTCATGGATAATTAGTATCATGATAAACTTATGCATGGTTACAGAAGTCTAAACCATACTTTGAAGTTTTAATTACCTCCATTCATGAAGGCATTTAGAAAACTAATTCAGAGTATTTTTTGTGTATGTTCCATGCTAAGTCTGATTTCCAGTGTTGACTCTGAGACACCATTTTACTGTTATGATTGATCTACTGTACTCATGCTCAACATACATGGCAAATAGCTATGAATCAATATAAGATAAATATCATTAAATCAAGATGCTGTATAATGTCTTCAGACAAACTAACATCAACAGAAGAATTATTTAAAAATTCATTTGAAGGGCTGGCAATACAGCACTCATGCCAAGTCTCTGTTCTGGCACCTGCATCCCATATGGGCACCAGTTCATCTCCCGGTGGCCCACTGCTGGTACAGCTCCTTGATAATGGTCTGGGAAAAGCAGTACATGATGGCCCCAGTGTTTGGATCTCTGCCTCCCACCTAAGAAAACCTGATGAAGTTCTTGGCCTCTGTCAGCCTGGCTCAGCACTAGCCTTTACAGTCATCTGGGGAGGGAACTAGTAAAACGAAAATCTCTCTCTCTCTCTCAAATCAATATATGCATCAAATCCTTTTTTTTTTTTTTTTTTTTTTTTTTTTTTTGGTCTTGGACAATGGATGAGTTTAATAGGAGATTCAGGGGAAGTTGTTTTAAACTGAAGGAAATTCCATGGGGGAAAATTAGGAAAAAGACAAAAAACGTATTGAACAACCATGTGGCTGGTCACAAGGTCCTGGACTAAAGTTTACAAATGGGAGAGTCACAGAAATCCAGGAATCTGGCCTGAGGTAGAGGACATTTACTTTGCCTTGATAGGAGAGTTTTTAAAAAATTAGTACGTTTTTGGAAAATAGCAAAGAATATGGTAGCAAATCCATAGAGAACATTACTCAGTCCTAAAAAAATAAATAAATAAAAGAACTATTGTTACAGGTGATAACTTGGATGAATCTCAAAAACACAAAGTAGCCAGTCTCAATTCCAGGCTGTACAATTCCATTCACAAGGCATTCTAAAGATAATAAAACTCTAGGGACACAAAACAGATCAGCAGTTCTCAGGGTTTAGATTTGGACGGAGGCTGTGACCACAAAGGGAGAACAACTTTTCAGGCACTGTTCTGAACCCGGTTTATAATGGCACGTACCTAATCCTCTACAATGGATGTACTTTTAGCTACTTACAATCAATCCTAATCAAAAAAATCTTAAATAGAATATGCCAAAACCAAAAATTCATAATTTAAATTGCTTCATAAAGTATGCTTTATGATTATTCTTATTATTATTCCTAATCTGACATATCACCTATTTTATAAAATAAACTTCATCAAAGGCACATGTGTATAAAACATGGTATGTATAAGGTTCAGTGCTATCTGTGCTTTCTGAAAATATTAAACTATATATTTTTCTTTCGATGTACGCTGTTACAAGTTTTAGCACATGTACCAAATCAATACAAGAGTGAATTAAAAGGGTAGTTGTCATAAAGGAAATAAAACTGGATTTGCTTACTGTGTTAAAAATAATTTACTTCAGTGAGCTGGTAGTTAAATATAATGAAAGAAGAAGATGGCAAAAAGCAACGATAATTCAAAAGTTTAACTTCAGCAGGCATATAAGAATATTCTACGAGAGTAACACAAAATAAGTCACCTCAGAGGACTTCACTAGACATAAGACAAAGGATAATATTGATTTCCATTTTTTTATTTCATATTTTTACCTACCAGAAAATGTTCTAGAGATCAGTAATTGGTTGAGAATGTGGGGTGTAGAAGTGATTTTAAAAAAACAACTAAAGTTAAAAGCATAGATTGTCAAGCCTACTTGCTTAAAATTACTAATTGCTTTTGTAGTCTTAAAGGAAAGGTTGCTCAGCAGGAACCATAAATGAACAAGATGATGAAAACTTGGAGGTAAGTTTAAAAGGCATAAAGAAGAGGCACTAATGCATCCTATTCTCAAAGTGCCAGCTCTTCCTAAGTATCCTAGAATATTCATGTGACATTATTAGCTTAATGGTTTTTTTAAGCCAGGATGCATTCACCTTAAATTGTGCTACAAATTTGAGTACCTATCTTACATGTGAACTATCTTATCTAACAGCAATCTACAACGCTGTTAGGTAATATAATGTTACCATTTATTTCTTGGAGACAAGCCAAAATTTTTATTAAACTCCAGATGTCGAAACAGAACAAATTATCCAGGTTTTCTAGCTCCTTGCTCATTTTCACATTGAACAGAGGTGATAAATTGAACTGCTGACCGTGGGTGTGAAAGATGCAGAGTCTAATGTCTCATAGATTGGGTTTCAGGCAGATGAACCTGTAAACTCCTTTAACTACAATACAATACTTTTCATAGCAAATGTGCTCTAAACTCCACTAATGCTTCATTATTCATGTAACAAATGCTTTCTGAAAGCTCCTCTATTCTTATAATTGATTCTTTACCATAAGCCCACATCTCATTCCCTTGTTTCTCCATCACGTATTTCTTCATTGCATTATAATGAACCATGTGGTTTACAAAACAGATTGAATTGCACATTTAGACCTATGCAATGTTCAAGAATGAATGCGTGTCATACAGTAAGCATTTTTTAAAGGGATTTTCAGTACACCATTTTTTTTTCACAGACAACAACAAACCTAGAGGATTAGTTGTTTCAATCCTGAAATGCCCTTAATGGCAGAGGCTAGCAAAAGCTGGGATCCAAGAACTTATTAAGTTTCTCATGAAGATGGCATATTTCAATTTTCTGAGTCACCACAGCTACTTCTCATGGTCTACCTTAGCAGGAAACTAATCAGAAGCCAGAGCTGGGCATCAAACCCAGATATTCCAACGTGGGCTGCGATTTTGTTCACATGGAGGTTCACTTTTCACACCAACGTCTTCTGTGTAGGAATTCCAACATACAATTTAGAAAAGCTCTCCCAGTAAGTTGTGATGAAAGCCTCAGCTAGCAAATGCTGTAGATAACGTTCCCATGGTTAAAACAACAGTCCTTATGAAACATGGCTTTGCTTAAGCACATGGATTAAAAAAGAAGAAGAAATGTAAATTGGTGTGATTTTAAAAAGCACTGTACACTGAAATTTGTAGGATGATAAAAATGAAGCATATGAATTTGGTTAACAATTGGTCTCACATTTTTTTGAAAAGAGCTAATAAGCATCAATGTTGTGGCATTCCAGGTAAAGCAGCCACTTGGAACATCGTCTTTCCATTGGACTAGGAGTGTCCTGGTTGCTCCCCCTCTGATCCAACTCACTGCTAACATCCTGGAAAAAGTAGCAGATATGTATGGGCCACAGTGATCCATAAAGGAGTCCTAGGTGAAGTGTCTGATTCCCGGTTTCAGCCTGACCCAGTCCTGACTGCTTTAGCTATCTAGAGAGTCAACTAATAGATGAAAGATCAATTTTTCTCTTCTAACTCTCCTTTTTCTTTTTGTAACACTGGCTTCCAAATACAATTATCTTAAAACAAGGGGCGGGGGGAAAGCTGCTGGGTACTACAGAGTTAAACTGGTTTCTTTAGCTTGAATTTCACTTTACTTCTAACTATAGTTTGAAATCAAATAAAAACCAAAAGCATATGATTTCCAGATTCCTCTGATAGAATAATTCCTATAGCAAAATAGAGCTGCCAGCCACGTGCATGGGCATGACATTTAGAAAGCAAACGTGACATAAAAGCCGCTTTTTTGCCCATTTGGCCTGTTTCTACTTTGGGTTTCAAAATGTAAACATGACTTTCTCTGCAGCAGTTGAAAGGTGTCTTTTCCAGCCATGACTCCCCAGTCTGTATTCACCACCTCCTGCAGTTTCTGAGGACTGCCAATGTCACTGGGCTAAATGGAGATATTCTTCCACCTGCATAAGTAACAAACAAGACGCCCACCTGTCACCTTAGACAAAAATTAGCTCTACATGGATCAAGGACCTAAATGTGTGCCCAGAAACCATCAAACTATTAGAGAAAAACAGAGGAAGCACTCCGTAAGAGTGGACTAATATCCAGGATATACAAAAGAGCTTCAGAAACTCAGAAACAGCAAAAAAAAAAAAAAGAAAGAAAGAAAGAAAGAAAGAAAGAAAGAAAGAAAGAAAGAAAGGAAGGAAGGAAGGAAGGAAGGAAGGAAGGAAGGAAGGAAGGAAGGAAGGAAGGAAGGAAGGAAGGAAAACAACCCTGTGGAGAAATGGGCAAAGAAAATGAGCAGCCATCTTTCAAAAGATCAAATTCAAATGGCTAGAAGAGATATGGGAAAAAATGCTGAGGCTCCATAGCTATAGGGAAATACAAATCTAAACCACACTGAGGTTTCAGCTAACTCCAGTGAAGACTGCCCTACGTTTGGAAATCTACTAACAACACCTGCTGCCAAGGATATGAAAGAAAAATTTAACCTAACACTATTGGTAGGCATGCAGGCTGGTGGAATAGCCACAGAAATCAGTATGGAGAGTCCTAAGACAATTGAAAATTGATGTACCATATAACTCAGCTATCTCATTTCTGGGAATATAGCCAAAGGAATTGAAATCTGCATATGAGAAAGTGACCTGCAACCTGTATTTCTACCAGCACAACATACAATAATGAAGAGATGGAAACGACCCAGATGCTCGTCAAAAGAGGAATGGACAAAGAAATTGTGGTACATCTACTCAATGGAATACTACTCAGCCATTAAAAAAATGATAAAATTCTGCCATTTATAACTAAATAGTCCCAGCTAAAGACCATTATGCTCAGTGAAATAAGCCAATCCCAAAAGAACAAATATCATGTGTTCTCTGATATAAGGCAACCTTCATGCAAAATACAAAGATATATAAACATGTGCATCTATAACTTCATAGATGAACTATATAATGGAGACTAGCATACCAAGAAGTGAAGTTATGTTGGAGTAGGCAAGTCTACTTCTGAATAAAAGGAGAACTTCTAGTGAAACACTTAAATGTTTCTATTTATTAGAATGCTAAACTTTCTACCATTGTCTATATCTACAATGTCATAATATACTTACATAGCAGAAAGTTAAACTTGTAACTGATACTAAAAGACTGTATTGTAATCACATGGGGGGAAATGGTGGAGGAGGGTTGAACAGGGAGGACGAAGTAGAAGTGGAGGGGAGAATTCCTATACTTACGAAACCACATCATGGAAAATAATAATGGCAATAAAAATACAAAAAAATTATGCCAAAACCCAAAAAGCTTAATTTTTAAAAATGGCATTATCCTATAAATATAAAATATACTGTGGAATTTGCAATTGTACTATTCCTCCCCTCAAGTAAAGTCACTCAATCTTTTCAAAATATACATTAACTGAAGTGCTCCTACTCTTGCTGCATAAAATCCATTGTTAAAATGAATTCTATGTGCTTCATTTTAAGTTATATTTTAAATAAAGCCAATAGAAGCTTTATGATTTGGGCTATGTTTTGTACCATATCTCAGCTTCCTCATGTAGAAAATGGACAGGTAGTGTGGCTTCTCCTCTTGGTTCCTGGACAGTGGCTAAGGACATTAACATTCTGGCTACTTGATATTTAGAGTCATGTTAGTGGGTTCCTGATGCTTAGTTTCCATGGCAACCTCAGACACAGAGGCTGTCCTTAGGGTTTTGTAGAAGCCAGCCTGCCTTTGCCTACTTAGACCCTGTCCTTCAGTTTCTCTATTTTAGAAACATCTACTTCTCTGTATTATATCTATTCTTTCTTATCTAAAATTCTTACTATGTTTTATGTTAGCTACATTGATCTTTATTATCAAATAAAGAAATGAGTAGGACCAATTTCTGGAATGGAAATTTTTAATGTTAGTGTTTTATTGTTTTTTAGGTGTTTCTATGAGAAAATTCTATTTCAATGACAAACATTCTGAACTTATGCATATGTTCCTAGTATGTGATATTAGAAATGTGTATTCATTCTTGCCTGGTAACAGCTACGGTATCACCTATATTTGCATATCCTAAAGGAGCCAGTCTTGAAATTTCACAAATAATTCTTAAGAAGACACTTCTACAAATAGCACTATTTTCAAAAACACAACTATAAAGAGAAATACTGCAATAAAGGAAACAGAAATAAGATGGCCTTAATCTGGGATAAACCATACCCTGGTCAAATCTGATTTCCATGATAAGGACCCAGAAAATTACTTGCCACTTTTCTCATTTTCAGCATATCTTGAGGGCATCAAAATGCTGACCTCCCTTCATGAGCTCCTGTGTTTGTGTTGTAAAAGTGATTCATGAATCAGTCTGGTTATCACTAAGATCATTCTATTTTATATAGAGGTTGCTGCCTATTTCCCATCCTGGTTTCTCCATGCAGTACTACTGAGCAGTCGGTGATGATATCACGCTATCTGAAAATTGCTGCCCTCCCCAGTGTAACTCTCCAGGTTGCTGTATAGTAATAGGAAATGAATGTGTCATCCCCAACCCTGTAAAGCTTTAGATGTAAATTAATAAATCGCCAGGCTCGACCTGTCACAGTGGGAAAGTCCATGACTTGCTTGAAATCAAAGCCAGTACAAATAATCATGACAACCACAGTATATTCCTTTAAGACAAGCTCATTTTTCATCCGTTTTATCATAACATGTGTTTGACAGTACACAAACAGATTTTGTAAATAGTATTTGGGGGGAAAGGGATTGGGAATTTCTGTATAATATTTTAAATTCTTTTGTGTCTCTTTTCAATTTCACATTTTAGACTTGATTAACCTAGTCTGTTAGCTACTTACCTTTTCTGGCATGGTGTCAGTATTACAAGTGTTAAGATAAAACAGCTAATAGATTACAGAGCAGAGAGGGTGACAGGAAAAGCAACAGATGGAGAATGAATAGAGACTGGCAAGAAATTTGCAAAGAATTTTTATCAAACTAACAACTCAGGTTGGGGGATCTTCTCCTCTGTAGATTTTCATATGAACCATCAAAACCAAAACCGCCCGGTAATAGAAGTCTATTACTCGTATTTGCAGCAGAGAAAATAATACATTTCTACTCATCTGTATGACACCCTTAGTGTGGACTACATAGAAACCTGGAGTAACAGCTGATTTTGTAGGATCACAGTTTCAGCCACCATTTAGGATTCCAGCATCTCGTAAATGAGTGTTGGTGGGAGTCCTGGCTGCTCCACTGCCCATTCAACTTTCTGATAATGAACCTGGGAAGACAGGGCAAGAGATCCAAGTACTTTAGTCTTGATCTTTGATTTGGGAAACTGCTGAATTTAGCCTGATAAAATTCAGCCATTACAACCACTTGGGGAGTGAAAGAGCAGAGAGAAGATTCCCTCTCTCTCTTGTATTCTCTCTCTCTCTCTCTGTGACTCTTTCAAATAAACATATAAATACGTAATTTAAGAAAATAAATGAAAAAAACTCCCGGAGAAGGAAGAAAAGCTGAGACATAAGAGTTCGAAGCCTTCTAGTTTCATCTCCTCCAAGATGTTTTAGTTTAAGGTACGATCACTCCAATTTCCCAATGGTAAAGCTCAGATTTACCCAACATAACTCAGTTTATTTGCTTAAACTGAAACTTAAACACAGGTACACCTGTGTGTCTCCAGGCTCCTTTATTCATGGCCACATGTTTACTCAAAATTCTTTATGAAATTCTCATGATGTGTCAATATTGTGACTGTCACCATGAAAGAAAAGTATTATTTTGAAATTATTCAGTCTCTGACCTATTGAGGAAAACAATCATTAAATAAATATCATTTCAGCAAGTTGTTAGAATACATAAGAAGTGACAGTTCTATAGCATGACCTTACCTGTTGCCTTATAAGCCATTTAAAATCTTAAATTTCATAAGAACAGTGGATATATATTACATGGTTTTAATCAGCAGAATAAAATGATTAAATGTTAACTTACACAACACTATATTTCCTTACTCCAACTTGGATAGCCATAACAGAATACCACAACTGGCTAATTAGGAATCAACAAACAATTATCTTGGTCATGATTCTGGAGTATAGACAGTTCAAGAGCATTGTGGGGATATCTAATCCAAAGAAAGCCTTTTTAAGGCCATTATAACATGGTAGGAAAGGAAAAGCGCTAGGCAGTACATGCAAGGGAGAAAAGGGGCTGAACATTCTAGAAAATTTTGGAATGGGCAAGGCTGATAGTATACAAGCCTTATAATACATGAACTGTCTCCATTCCATAATGACCCTGGAGCGTAAACTTGAATACAGGTCTGTAAGAAGGGGTAGACCATTAGTTCAGATACAAGACGTTAAGAACAATAGATTTACCCCGTCATTATCTCATTCACACACTTCCTTTTGGATTTCACAAGAAATCTAGCCTTTTTGGGATTCTATCACCCTGAACAATCAATGCTATTTCTAATCCGGGCACAATCCCTCAACCACTTTCTTATTGCTAACACTCCTTTGTTTTTAAGTATCTCTGATTAGCCCTTTCATTTCTTATTTAGAAATGCCCTACAACTTTTTGCATTAAGACATTAATTCCTTGATGTATTCTCAAATGGATTATTTTTTGATGTCACACAGCTGTTTTTCAACTCTTATTCCTCTTCCCTTCAGCAAAACTGGGTTGGCATTTTGAAATTAACTTTTTCCATATATAGCACCATCTATCCTCTCTGCTGTATTAATCTCAACCACTCTTCATTCATCTCTTGTCAATATTGTTAGGGATTTTAAGACCTTTATGGATAAACCATCTGCAAGCCCTGGATCTTTGATTACTTGGTTATCTCATTCACAGCAAAATATTTCTTTACTTGATTGAATCACTGCCAAGATATTATCCACTTGATTTTGTCATCCCATTGAAAAATCTACTTTGAAAATTTTTATTTCAGAATACATATATTAACAAAACTCCTCTTGCTCCTATACTTGACAGCACTCAATTACCTTGATGCCACAATAACTAATTATTGAGACATCACATTTATAGTCTCTCTCACCTTGTCATTCACATTCTACCTTATCAGTCTAAATTCTATGGATCCATTAGTGATAATTCTTCCCCAGAAAATTGTGATGTCGCCCTCCTTTACCTTATCTTTCGCATTTTCCCTTTAAAGTAAAAATACAAAAACTTCCAAGGTAAAAAATGCCAGGATTGGTTTTTGTTTTCTCCAGAATCATTAACCATTGCAAGAGAACATGAAAGTAATTTTGTTTTAAGTGTATGTTAGTAAATTTCAATTATACAACTACCTGGCAATCTGTTTTTAAAATATTGATGTAACTATCTCAGAAATATCTGTATTACACCCTATATTACATCCTCTTTCCTACAATCTGTCAAAATTAGGCAATCCATACATTCAGCTGATAATTTAACTCCAATTCAGAGACGAAAAAACAAACAAACAAAAACCCTACCTGACTGAGCTCCTTCATCTCCCCAAGACAGTACCAAACACTACCAATACCACACTTTCCCTTTTTTTTTTTCCAGTGCCTATGGAATGCTGGTCTCTCATTTATTCTCACCTCTCTTATATCATGCATCTTTTTACACAAAACATCCTAACAGCATGTCCTCATGCTTCCTAACTATTAACAAAAACAAATTTTAAAATTTCACTTGTTTCAATATTCTGACCTGTTTCCCAATTTCAAAATTACTGGAGGGCCCAGCGCGGTGGCCTAGTGGCTAAAGTCCTCGCCTTGGCATGCCTGGGATCCCATATGGGCACTGGTTTTAATCTCGGTGGCCCGGCTTCCATCCCAGGCTTGTGGCCTGGGAAAGCAGTCGAGGATGGCCCAAAGCCTTGGAACCCTATGCCCGTGTGGGAGACCCGAAGAGGCTCCGGTCTCCTGGCTTTGGATGGGCACAGCTCTAGCCATTGTAGCTGCTTGGGGAGTGAATCATCAGACGGAAGATCTTCCTCTCTGACTCTCCTTCTCTCCGTGCATCTAACTTTCCAATAAAAATAAATCTTTTTAAAAAATTACTGGAAAAATCTACTGCCTAACCATCTGATCTCCGAAATTACTACAAAGTATGTTTTGTCACGGTTATGCTCCCTCAGCATCTCCGTGTGTGTCTGTGTCTCTCCAGTTGCTCTGTGCTGGTGTTGTCCTTGTCCTACACATGGTCTCAGTAGCTTCCATCTGCAGCTGCATTCCATAACATGTTAATTTCAGAGTTGTTTCTGTGTTCTGCTCCTCCACCTAAACACTAAATGTTGTTATTCTTCAAGGCTTTGCTTTGACATTCGTTCTTCTCTGATGCTAATTTCTTCCTGGGTGATGCCTTTCATTTTCATGGCTTTAAGTACCAAGCATAGCAGTAACTCTGTACAGATTGTACCTTATAAGCTTCTGGTACTTTAAAAAGCACCCATCACTCAAACTTTCTACTCTAGAGCAATTAAATTGAAATATCTAAAATGGACCCTTCTGGAGACCTGTGTTCGTGTGTATTTAAGGGCTGATACTGTGTTTTAGTTTCCTTTTTCATTATAATTGCTTCTAATTTTCTTTGTACTTTCTGATGTGTAGTTAGGACTCAGAAATAATATATCTTTTGGGGAATTTCCAAATTCATGTCCTCAGTTCAAACCTGTCCTCTCCATTGCAGACTTGCACTGTTCTTCGTATTCTATCATCTATCACTAATTCTACTGAATTCTGAAATAGGCAGATGTAATACTTGTGCCTTTGCTACTGTGTACTGTAGGCAAGAGTCAGTATTTCTTGTCAGACTAGAGCAGCAAATTCTGTTTCTTTCAGCTTCTGATTATTTTTTTCTTTTTAGAGGAACAGTGTTCTTAAAATCTTTTTGAGGTCTTGGGGCAAGAGTTTGGCATAATGGCTAAGATGTCAGTTAACATACCTGAATCGCACATCAGATTGCAAAGTTCCTAGCTCCAGCTCCCAGTTCAAATTTCCTGCCTTCCAGATCTTGATCTCTCAAGTAGTTAAACCATTGGCACTCCCATGGCAGAACCCAGTTCAGTCTTGCTTAGTCCCAGACAATTGGGCAGTAAACAAGTTGGTGGGATTTCAGTCTCAGAATCAGTCAGTCTCTCTCTCTCTCTCTTTCTCTCTCTCTCTCTCTCTCTCTCTCTCTCTCTCTCTCCCCCTCCGTCCCCCCTCCCTCTTTGCAGGAAGAGACTTCCAACAATCATATTTAAATAATACTTGCTAGATTAGAATAACTGAGCTATGTAGAATAAAGCATCACGAACTGCTGGGATGACTGGCTGGGATGCCTGTCAGATTAAGGTTGCTAAGGATGACTTACAATTGAGCCAATCATTCCTGTGTCCTGATTTTTTCTAACCGTGGTCAGCTGCTCAGGGACAAGAACTAGGATTACAGATCCTAATGTCCATTAAGGTCTTTGCTAGCTTTCAAGGAGACCTATGGCATCTTCGGGCGGAATCCTGGCACGCTGCTGTAGATCTGACCTTGTTCGTAAAATCTGAACTTCTCTCTCATCTGGGATCCTGAAGTAATCCTGTAATGTGGAGGTTCAAAATATAAACTGTTTTGGAATTTCTCTCCTGATATATTGACTTTATTCTTTGTTATTCCCCTTTGTGTGGGGGGAAATAATGAGTTAGCTAAATGACCATATGTAAAGACATGGTTTACAACCTTACTTTCATGGATTGCATTGGAGTTAAAAAAATAATAACCACTGCTTGAGCTCCTTTCTGAGTAGTTGATGTAACTTGTCTGCTCTGGACTCTGGACAACAATATTTTGGTCATAGAAAGTTTCTAATAATATCCTAGACAGGTGTACTGTGTAGACAACGCGGAAGACCGTTGAACAAAAAGAATATACACCGAAAAGATGATACCTGCATTAATCCACTTGGTTAAGACACACAAAGTCAACCATCCTATCTTGGAAGCTTATGGCTTCAACAGGAGAAGGTAGACACAAATAGACACAAATAAAGCCCTGAAAAAGTCAAGTCCTACAGATTGTAGTTCAATACTTTTTAATAGATAAAAAAACTAGCATACCACAATACAATGGAAAACTCACCTAATTTGTCTCAAAACCAATCTTTTACTAGCAAAAAGGCCAATTATAATATGAGGATATTTTGTTCAAGGGGATGGAAACAGCTTAAATAGAATGCATCAACATCCAATTAAATGCTAGTCATCTGTCAACTTTTTAAAAAGATTTTTCAACTAAATATTTTAATTGCTTCTTATTTTTCCTAAAGGTTAGTGAGCAAAATGGACATTCTAAATGAAATCATGCACATCTGTTTGTAGCTGAAAATAAAAGGCACCATTAATGATTTGACAGCAGGAAATCTAATTTGTAGTTCTTCTCATTATCCACAAGAGAATTTTTTAAGCTAACTACAAAATTGTACACAACAGAGGCAGACATGGTGGCATTTTTGGCTAATACTCTGTCTGTCAGTGCCAGGATCCCAAATGAATGCTGGTTTGAGTCCTGGTCTGTGACCATCTGGGGAGTGAAACAGCAGGTAGAAGGCTTCTTTTTGTTTCTCCACTCTCTCTGTAAAATCTGCCTTTCATATAAAAATAAATGTCTGAAAAAAAACCAGCATCTGTTAGAGCTGCCATTTCGAAAAACTTAACGTGATCATAGATATATCCCATGTCAACATGGCTGCACCTGGGAGAAGTGATTATTTATACCCTACTATTTTTCACCTTCTCTAATCACATGCTATTTCTTGAGTGATAAGGTTTTTTTTAATTTTCAATTATATGATACAATTCCATAGGATCTGGGATTTCCCATTCCTCTCCACAAATACCCACCCCCTGACTGATTTTCCCACATTATTACAATAGTATAGTCCTTCATAAGGAGCCATGATTTCAGGATTGCTGGTACAGACAATGTCAGACAGTCCATAATCTCATTGGCTAGATATGTCCAACAGTTTCATTGGTAGTCCATCTTTGATGTGGAAGTAGGGATGATTACTGCTTTGTATCTTCACATCTGAATATGATTGTCTCTATTATACCATCACTATACATTCCCTTAAATGAGAAGCCATGAAACAAAGTGAACAACAGGTATAAAATTAAAACAACAACAAAAATTATAGCACCATGGAGTCAAAAAAGTGTGCCACTGAATAAACAATGCCTGGGTGATAAAAAGAAAACACAAAAGCTTCTTGGGTTAAATGATAATACTGTATGATACATGAACCAGAAATGAATTTGACAAGAGAAAAGAAACCATGTGGAAGAAATGAAAATGAAATCAAAATGTAGTAAAAACAGTATGGAAAGCATTACTGAACTTACAATTTGCATGAAGGCTGCCTGATATTAAAGAGAACATATGGTATTTGTCCTTTTGGAATTGACTTACTTCATTGAGCATAATGGTTTCTAGTTGGGACCATCTAGTTGTAAATGGTAAAATTTCATTCTTTTCTTGGCTGAGTAACATTCCATGGAGTACATGTACCACAGTTTCTTTATCCACTCCTCTTTGAACGGCTACCTGGATTGTTTCCATGTCTTTACTATTGTAGATTGTGCTGCTGTAAATATAGGATTACAGATCCCTTTCTCCTATGCAGTTATCATCTCCTTTGGGTATATCTCAGGCAGTGGGACAGCTGGGTCATATGGTAAGTTTATTTGCAGTTCTCTAATCACTTTCCATATTGATTTCTGTATTGGTTGTACTAGCCTGCACTCCCACCAGCAGTGCAGGAGGGTACCTTTCTCCTCACATCCATGGCAGCAGGTGTTGTTAGTAGAGTTCGAATGTAAGCCAATCTCACTGGATTTAGGTGGTATCTTGATGTAGTTTTCATTTGTATCTCCCTGACAGCTGGGGATACTGAGCAGTCGACCTTCTTGCCCTCCTCCAGTTCCCTGTAAAGTGCATCCTGTTCCTGTCCTATGATTATTTCCACTGATCTAGGAACACCAGATCTGGAGTCATTGACCTGGAGTCACACCCTGTACCTGCTGAAGTGCATACGTGGTCAACATAACTACACCACTAGATTTAACTTTTCCGTATTTGCTATAATTGAGATTTGGGTAAGTCCCACAATTGTGTCAGTTGGTGCCAGTATGAATTAATTCTTTCTACTAGATTCTGTATCATTCAACTGTTTTTTTTTTCTTTCTAGTTGGTCTTCTACAATGTTTTTGTTTCCAAACATTTTTTTTTATCTATCTACATCAATCTGTGAGTTGTAGAAAACTCACAGCCTCTGTTAGATAGTCGTAGAAAAATAAGAATATTTATGGTACCCTCAAATCACATGACTGTTAGTCACATTCAAGACCAAGTCTCCCCCATCAGAGGCCTCAGGGGCAGATCCACAGTGGTCTTTGAAACAAATGTGCTTATCTATCCAGTTCAACCTAGCCATCATAAAAATACGATCATATATCTAACACTTTATAAACATATTTGGTGGGACTTTATGTAGCTGAAGGGTGTTTTAGGTATTATTTCAAATACTTCACTCACGGTCAAAGATGTCAGTTTCACTGCTTTCTACAAAAACTTGACCACACTCCAGCCTTAAAACATAACTTCTTTATTCAATGTTTCTAGGATAGCTAAAAATTTTACATAGAAAGTGAAAGCTTACCTCACACTAAACAAAGGGAATGGAAGAAGTGACTTGCGGACAATGTACCCTGTACATATTTAAAGTTTAATTGGGGGAGGAGGCCATAAAAGGATAAATAAATAATATTTTCAATGAAAACCAGATCATAGCTAAAAAGAAATCAGATACTCTCAAAGTTGTTAATATAATTCTCAATCCAGTAGTACAAAAATTTTGACTGTGACAAAGTATACGATGCTTTAAAATTTCTATAAATCAGTAATAAAATAAAACAAATGCGCTCTAAAGTATGACAATTATGAGAATCAAAGCCAATAGCTGGAAACTTGAGCCAGGTCTTTCATGTGTCATGGTCCCACATAGCTGAGTCTGCCTCTGTCTCCCAGGACACATATTTGAGGGAAGCTTGGATGGATTTCTAAACCATAACTCAAAACCCAAGTATTCCAACAGGAATCTGAGCATTGTAAGCAATGGCTGAATCACTGTTGCCAGTACCCCTGTTTATTATTTTTTTTTTTAATGCATTCACTACACTAAGCTTCCTGCTTTTGCTGCGCTCTTTTGGCTTTATTATGTTGTATTCCCATTTTTATTTGTCTCAACAAATTTTTAACTGCTTTTACAATTTTTTTTTACATACTGTTCTTCTAGATACTGATTTATACTGTTTTTCCATTCTGTGGTCAGAAAAGTTTTGATTATGATTTTTTAAAAATTGCATTTAGATATGTTGTGTGATTCTACATGTTTAATCCTAAAAATATTCCATGAATACTGGATGGAATGGTCAGATACACTCGTCTGGAATATTATTTAACCAAGAAGTTTGTTAGTTTTCTGTGTGAATGATATGATTTATTCATTGCTGGCAGTGAAATATTGATTCTTCCTGATATTATTACATGACCATTAACACTTCGTTTGAGGTCTGTTAGTATTTGCTCTATTAGTAGGTGCTTCAAAAGTGGGTTCATTATGCATTTATAATATTTTCTTGCAATAGTGTCCTCTTTATCACTGCACAATTTCCTACTTTATTTCTTGTTATACTTTCTGAGTTAGAGTCTTTTCTGATATATCTAAACCTACATTAGCTCTTTTCAAGTTGCCACTGGCATAAAATATCTCTCCATATCTTTACTTTCAGTCTTTGTGTGTCCCTATAGATAAACCCAGTTTCTGGGAGGTACCATTCAGTTGGTTTTCATCTATTTTTGAACTCAGCCAGAGACTCCATATTGGAAATTTCAGTCCATTTACATTCAAAAATATTTAATTATAAATACTCACTATTGCCCTTTTTTACATGTCATCTAATTGCTTTCCATAACTTTCCCTTCTTTTTCCTCTTGCTATAATCCTTCATAGTCAAGTTATTTTCTCTAATAGGATATTTTGATTCCCTTGTTTATCTTTAGTGTATCTGTTGTAAGATCCTGTTCATAGTTTCCATAGGGTTACAAAAACATCTTAGAGTTATGACAAATTATTTCAACAGGCTGCAACTTCACTTTGATTCCCAGCAAGCAGAATAAAACCCAACACTGTCTGAGTTTTGATATTGCAATTCCATCTTTTTATATTGCCTACCCCTTGACAACTTATTGTAGTTCTAATACTTTTAAATAATTTTGTCACTTGAGCCTTCATATTAAGGAAACAGGTGAATTAGCCAAAATTGTTACTATATTATAGTACTCTGGATTCGTCAACACATTTATTCTTACCAGTGTATTTTATATTTGCAGATATCTTCTGATAAAATGTATTATTTTTCTTCCATGCCCTTCAGCATTTTTTTTTTCAATAGAAGTCTGGTTGTAAACTATTTCCAAGGAGAGTCTTTGTATATATAAAAAAAATTTTAAAAGACAAAGTGAGTTACCAAAATTATACAAAATGAAGCCTTAAAAATGAAGTACATAAACAAAAATTGAACAGTGAGCTGAGACAGATTTTTTCTAGCGTTAGTGAAAACAAAAAGACAACAGATTAAGATGCTAAAAAAAAACTCCAAAACAGATATAAACATTCCAAGAACCTAGGATATATAATATATTTAGAAAAATAAAAGAAGTCATCTAGGCTAAATAATACAATTTTTAAGATGTATTTATTTTTCATTAGAAATGGAAATTTACAGAGAAGTAGAGAGAGAAAGATCCTCCATCCACTGGTTTACCCCATAAGTGGTCCCAACAGCTATTACTGAGCCAAGTGGAAGCCAGGAGTCAGGAGCTTCTTCCAGGTCTCCCACATGGATGCAGGGTCTCAAAGCTTTGGGCCATCCTCTTGCCCATGCCACAGGCAGAGAGCTGGATGGGAAGTGGAGCAGCTGGGAGGGACATGAATTGGCACCCATATGGGATCCCAGCACATGCAAGGCAAGTATTTAGCCACTAAGTTCTTGCACTGCATCCAATAACACATTTTAAAAAAAGATTTATTTTGTTTCTTAAAAAAACACAGCTAGAGAGAGACAGAAAGAGAAATCTTTCATCTCCATGTTCACTCCCAAAATGGCCACAACAGCTAGTGACCAGGAATTTTATCCAGGTCTCTCATATGGGTGCAAGGGCACAAGGACTTGAGCCATCATCTGTTGCTTTCCCAGGTGCAGCATTAGCGATATGGATTGGGAGAAGAGCAATAGGGACTTGAACCTTCATCCACATGTAATGCCAGCTGACTTATCCATTATGCAAAAATGCCATTCCCTAAGTAATACTATTTAAACTCACAGATTGTTAGGTTAGGTGTTTTAAATGATCCTTGTATTCTACAAAATGTGAAAGTGCCCACATAATTTATTATGGAGTAATTAAAATGACTACATTATAACCAAACCAAAGAATATCACATGATATTAACCTTAATAAAAGAATATCACATGATGAATAAAAACCTAGCTGTAGAACAATACAGTAGGATATCACTCTCATAAACATTACAAAATAATGTTTCATTAAAAGATGTACTCATAAGAGGAAAGCCACAAACAGAGTCAAAATGATGAACTTGAAATTCTACAAAAGCGCTTCCTCTGGCTAGTTAGGAATAGACCAGATTTTATCAGGGGGCCCAGCGAATGCTAGCCATATCTGAAGAGACTGTGATAATTTCACAAAATGTAATGTCATGGTTTTCGTTCAATGCTTTATATAAACTCTTATAAATGCATCTAAAATGGACATGGTTATATAATTATCAGAACATTATGATAGTATATTTAGAATTTTTTTAAAAAGCTGACATTGTGGCTATTTGAGACAGCTTGACTGAAACAATGAGTCTTCTTTTCTTTCCTTTTTCCTAAAAGGATTCCCTGAAGCCTTATACTTTCTTGATAAAACAGAAATGAGTTAAATTTGCTATCAGTTGAGAACTTATTTCAAATTCATTATGCAATACAACAAATTCCTTTGTTTAACTAGAAACTTGTGAATATTCTATTGACTTATCCCAGCTATAACACATTTAATGTTTCAGGCTTTTATTTACTCTTCCCTTTAAATTATGTTTGACAAGGATTGGGGCAAAAATTATACTTAATTTTTATTTTACCCTTGTTTTAACAAAAGGAAGACATGTTCCTTTAAACATAATTCTCCTTGGAAGAATTTTTCAATAACGTCTTCCTTCAGAACATAATGTTTAGAAGATAAATAACTTCATTCCACTTTGACTCTCTTTCCAAGTACTTGTTATGTGCTACTTATCTAGACCCTGAGTGAGATAAGCCTCTGCATTTCATTAAGGGTATGCTTTCAGCAGCATCTTAGCATTATGTTCACATATTAGTACATCTTCAAGCTCACAATTCACAATGGCACGCATCCTAGAATTGTTCATTTTAATGACTAGCCATATCATAGTTTTATGTTCAATCAAGTGGAAGTTATGGGAGTTTTTCAAAAAATTTATAGAAAAAATGTGTATTATCAGAAAATCAGGCAGGGATTTAAGTTTTGCAAGAAAATGTACTTCTCTTTTCATTCCACCTTTTCATGAATATTTTATGCACCCTAATGAGTGTGTAAATTTCCTACATACATACTTAAAGCATTCTTATGTGTAAGCAAACATCAATTTTCCTAACCAGAAAAAAAATTCAAGAAAAATTGGTTTTGTAAAACCAGTTTTCTTAGATTTAGAGTGTATTTTCAAATAGCACATAGATTTATTACTATGGAGTCTAATAAGTTGGTCAAATTTCTGAACTCTAAAATTGATTGGGAAAATGCATATGTGTGCATCTTTTCTATAAGCTGATCAAACACATCTGTGGCAAGAAAGACGCATCCTCTATTTCATTCGGAACAAACGTGGGGAATATTGCTATCCTGAAGAGCTAAAATTTGGGGCTCTGGATTATAAAATAGCATGCATCATTAAGAAAAAAGATTTTTTTTCTACAGAATTCAGCTTTATTAACAATTTTCAATGGTCAGCATATAATTCAAATATATCTTTTTTGAAATTAATACTTAAATAATTTCATTTTGGGAGTCATTACATATGATAGCTTTTAAAACTGTACAATTATACATTGAAGGTTTATAATAATTGAGCTGATTATTGACATTATACCTCTGGCCTTCTGATGTGAACTTGTCAGTTTTATGGGGCAGTCTGCGTAAACAGATCTGAGGACCAGATATGATTACACATGTGTTGTGTTATTGAAAGACTGTGAGGAGAACTCTGTTTTCAACCAAAGGAGGGACATTTCTACAGGATCAGAAGGGCTAAAAAGTATGGGAATTTAAGAGTCTCATACACCAAGACATAACTGTTCATCACCAAGCCTCCAGATGCTTATTAAGCAGTCATTGGCACCGAACGCTTACCAAGGAAAACGGCTCCTTCAGCTTTTGCTGAAATTCTGCAATATTCACAAGTCAGTCCCGGAACTACTATGTCAACCCTGGAGCAACAGCAGGTGAGGATTTCTTTAGACATTCCTAGGGATCCTTTCTAATTTACATTTGACTTTGAATTGGTGATTAACTGACCTGAAGCTGTATTTTTTTCTTCTTCTTCAAGGGATCACAGGCACTCAACAATGGTCACCCACTTTCACAATCCTTATAATTACTATTTCCTGCTTTTCTCTTAAATGCCAGAGATGCTGCAGAAATCAAAGATGTTCCCTAACACTGCATCTCATCTACCTACACCACAGGTAATAGCTTAACTGTTCAGCACAGCACACCAGGAAATATCACTTATCCTACTACCAGTGATCTGCCAACTGTGCGTGACTAACTCCAGATCTGCATTCTTCCGCTTGGCTTCCCATAAGCACTAATGATATCAGCTATCTTAGTAAGGATCTCTTTAGAAGGAGAACACTGAAAATGCACTTTTTGTATAAATGATCTAACACCAAAATATTGTCAGAAAGTATCTACATGTAAATGAGAGGATCCCTTTAGGCAAGAAACTGAAGATAAGGATTCAGCTGAAGAATAGATTTAACTGTATCTTACCGGGAGCTCTGAAGCATAAATGATACCAGCGATACGTTATCTTGTTATAAGAGGCAGGGACTCTTTATTCTTGTATCAATGTTCTATTGTCTAGACATGGCATATTTTACCTATTCATTCACAAATTGAAGCACATGTGGGATTGCTGTGCTTTGTGGCTATTATGAGTTAAGCTGCTATTACAAACAAGCTGCAATCTAACAATCATATACTGGCTTTTCTCTGGAAATAAATATTAATTCACCTGAATGAGCACCTAGAAGTGGAATGGTTAGATCATTTTATGTTTAAATGTGTGCCTGGCATATAAAACTACACTGTGAAAATGTTTTCCAAATAAGCCAAACCATTTGGAACATTTTACAGCAGTATTTGAGTCTCAGCTGCTATGGATACTTTTTTAAATTACATGTATATATGAATACATAATTTTAGCATTTCCCATAGTCAATTCATAATATTATACACAAATAAATATTTTTTCTTGAAAGTATAGATACTAATAGAATGTGGAAATCACGACACTGATCTTCATCTGAGGGAACAAGTCTAAATTGCCAAGAGAGGATGAGTCAGCGAAGATAATATTTATAACCATCTATATACCAAATAATATGACTCTCATTCTAAACTCTCTCCACATGAGAGAAATATGTAGTATGTGACTTTCTAATTTACATAGTGAAAGTAATTCTAGTTCCATTCATTTTGCTGCATAAGATTTTCTTCATTCTCTAGCTCAGTAATACTTCCTTGTATATATGTCACTTGTTATTCAATCAACATCTAGGTTGACTTCATATTTTTGCTATAGTGCCTAGGTTATAATAATCATAGAGTGCAGGTGTGAAAACTGGACCCCTGTGGTATCTAGCATGGTAGTCCCAGGTGTCCTTGTCCACCTCCCTTAGCACAAGGCTTCCCTGCCTTTCTATAGATTAAACTTAATGGCCAGTATCCTTTTGGGGGAAATCATGGAGGAAATGTAGCTACATTCAACTATCGCCCACCTCTGTGCATCCCCAACCCGAAAAAAGCTGGAGCCCACCAGACCACCATATATTCACTAAAGATCACAGAATCACCTCTGACCAATCAAGAACCTTGCTCCTATGCACCTCTTAAGCCCCCAATTTCTACCTATAAAAACCTTCACTGCTGACTCTTCAAAAAGTCCTGGAATTAAGAAAAGCTGTCCAGCTCCTTGCTCTGTGCTTTGTAATGAAGATCTCCTTTCTTTCACAGCTTGGATGTCTGTGATTGGCCTTTTGTGTGTTGGGGAGTGGAACCAGTCTAGCAGTTCCACAACAATGCCTCAAGCCAGTTCAGCAACAGTGTCTCTTTCATGTGTCAGCATCATTTCATTTGGATATATTTCCAGAAATGGGATAGTTGTCTCATAGGAAAGACCGTTCTTTCAGTTTTTTGAGGAGTCTCCATACTATTTTCCATAATGGTTGTGTTGATTTGCATCCCCACCAATAATGTATTTGGATACTTTTTTCTCCACAGCCTTGCCAGCAACTGCTAGGTTACAACTTTCCAACACCTGGAAGTCCAGTTCTAACTGGAGTGCGATGAAGCCTCACTGTAGTTTCCACTTACATTTCCCTGAGGGATGGTGGTACTCTATCTTTTTTCACATGGTTATTAGTCATTTGTGCTTCTTCTTTGAAAAAGTCAGTTCATATCCTTTGCCCACTTCGTCACCAGAACATATTAGAAGTTGTTTCTTCACGTTGTTAAATATTTTCTTGGCTGTAAAAACTATCCTAGTTGGTTCAGTCAAAATTGTCTATCTTTACTCTCTGTGCTTTTGCACTCTTATCCAAAAAGTCATTGTGTAGACCAATGTTACGGTGTGTGTGTTTTGCTCCTCTAGCAATTAAAAGGCCTCAGGATTTAGATCCTTGTTACATTAGAATTGATTATCATATAGGTTGTAAGGGGTCTTGTTTCAAACACCGACATGTGAAAGTTCAACATCATGTATTGAAGACACTGTCCTTTGTCTAGGGAATGCTTTCAGCACATTTTTCAAAAATGTGTTGATTGTGGATGAATGAACATATTTTTGGATTTTTCGTTACGTTCCATTGGTCCGCATGTCTGCATCATGCTGTTTGAGTTATAAAATCCCTGTTGCAATCTTGAATGTCATATCGTGATGCCTGTGGCTTTGTTTCTACTGTTCAAGATTGCTTTGGTGATATTTAGTCTTCGGTGTTTCTATATCAATTTTAGGATTACTTTTTCTAGTTCTGCAAAGAGTGGCATTGGTACTATGATGGGATGTGCATAAAATTGATTAAAGTAGTATGGATGGTTTATTAAATCTCCTAACCTAGTAACAGATTATTTTTTCCATTTTTGTGTGTATTCTATTTCTTTTACTACTGGTTTGTAATTTTCTTTGTAGCAATTTTTCAAAATTGTGGTTAAGTTCATCCCAGTGTTTTTAATTTTTTGGGAATGGGATTGTCCTTACAAGTTCTTTCTCAGCCAGGCCAGTGTTCAGGCTACTGAGGGCCTGGCGTGGTAGCCTGGCAGCTAAAGTCTTCACCTTGCATGCTCCGGGAGCCCATATGGGCACTGGTTCTAATACCAGCGGCTCCAGTTCCCATCTAGCTCCCTGCTTGTGACCTGGGACAGCTGTAGAAGATGGCCCAAAGCTTTGGGACCCTGCACTTGCATAGGAGACCCGGAAGAAGCTCCTGACTCATGGCTTCGGATCAGCTAAACTCTGGCCGTTGCAGTCACTTGGGGTGTAAATCAATGGACAGAAAATTTTCTCTGTCTCTCCTGCTCTCTGTATACCTGACTTTCCAATAAAAATAAAAAATAAACCTTAAAAAAAAAAGAATGCTACTGATTTTTGTCCACTGATTTTTTGTCTTGCAAATTTTCTGAATTTTGTTATCAATTCCAATAGTATATTGGTATATCTTTCGATTTCCTTATATAAAGATACATGTCATCTGCAAACAGGGATAATGTAACTGCTTTCTGTCCAATTTGCATGTCTTTCTTTCTTTGGCCTAATGCTAAGGTTTCCAGAACCATACTGAATGAAAGTGGAAAAAGTCGATATCCTTATCCAGTTACAGATTTCAGGGGAAATGTCTAGCTTTTCCTTGTTCAAAATAAAGGCGGCTGTAAGTTTTCAATATATTGCATTTATTGTCTTGAGATATATTCCTTTTATATATATGTTTTTAAGATTTCTATAATTAATTAACATTGGATGTTGCATTTTATAAAATGTTTGCTCTGGATACCAGCATTGTGGCATAGCACATAGTATCCCATGTAGTTTCTCCACTTCCAATCCAGTTCATTGCTAATGCTCTTGGAAATACAGTGAAAGATGATAAAAGTGCTCCAGGTCCTGTATCCACATGGGAAACTTGAAAAACTCCAGACTACTGGATTCAGCCTGGCCCAGCCCTGGCTATTGTAGTGGTTTAGTGAATGAAGCAGCAGATGGATTCATATTCTCTCTCTCTCTCTGCCCCTTAATCCATTCCTCCTTCCCTCCTCTTCTCTACTTGTTACCCTTTCAAATAAATAAAGTTTTGAAAAAGTTTACTGTATGTTTACTGAGATAATCATATGATTTTTGTCCTTTTACTGTCAATGTGATATATGATATTTATTGATTTATGTATCTTCAATCATCCCTGATTCCTGGAAAAATTTCCCTGGATGAAGCTGAATGTTCTTTCTGATGTGTTGCTGTCTCAATTGACCAGTATTTTGTTGAATATTTGTTTCTTCTATGTTCATCACAGATATTGGTCTATACTTTTATTTGTTATATCTTTAGTTTGGAATTAAGATAATAATGGAGGTGTCCATTCCCTTTCAATTATTTGGAAAAGTTTGAGAGAAATCAGTGTTACCTCTTTAAAAATTTGGTAGAATTCAGCAGTGAAACCATCTGGTGCTAAGCTTTCCTTTCTTGGGAGACTCCTTATTGCCGTTAATTGTCTACTAAATGGCATGACACTGACAGGAGGTACCTTTGCTTTGAGTTATTTGAATCAAGAAATCCTTTTAAGGACTAAGGAACCAGATGGTTATTTCTGAGTAAAAGCTATGTGCTGGAGAAAGATAATAAAAAAGCTGAATATCATTAATCTTAAATTTAAGACAAACTAGAAAAGCAGAGGACTCTTATCTGTATATTACTAATTTATCTTTGGTTGTGTGTTTGGTGTCTAGTTAAAAAAAAATGCAGAGGACCAAACCTAGGGCTTGATTTTCCAAATATCTTACATCTAGAAAAGATTTAGTTTTCTCCTATAGAAATCCGAAGTGATGGTCCAACTTCAAACGAGGTAGGAAGTTGGGAGTAGGTAGCTGGGATTAGGAAATTGGGTCAATGCACTTAAGCACACATTTACGTATTAAATGCTAACCTCACCTCTTATTTGTAGATAGGATAAAGCCCACACCTTGTGTAACTTCCCTCCTTGACCCAACATGATAAGAAAGATCAAGCTATGGCATGATCAAGCTAAAGAAATTCTAGACCCACCAAAGGAATAAAGGAATTATCAAAGAGCTCTGGCCTTTGCCAATGTGTCACAAAGCAGGAGGATACTTCTGATATTAGAATGTGACAATATTTGGTTAAGAATTCAACTTAAAGTCAGGTAAGGAAAGTTGATGAATATGACAACACTATTGAAACACAGCATTGAATAATTTGGGAAGGACTCCAACACAGTAGCAATATATTAGGAAGTCTTCTGAAAACTTGAAAAACAATAATGGCATACTTCATTACACAAAAATGCCAATCATTTCATAATAGATAGTGGAATAAGACATCAAAATGTTATGAAAATAGGAAAATTGGAGTAAGATTATATAAGAATAGAAATTATACTTGTCAACTATATTCTATATGAAAGCTCAAAAAATAGATAATTCCAAAATTATCAAAGTTTTAAGTACATTATAGAGAGTTATTTTCAACTTGGTGAAAAGTCTCAGTTCTATTGCTCCTATTTTGACTAGAACTAATCATAGGGGACACTGTTATGGATGGTAGAATATAAAAATGATAAAATCTAGATCCTGATATGATATGAAATCATATATATATATATATATATATATATAATATGCCATTAGTTTAGGTAGTGAATTTAATCTACAAGTAATGAAGCATATACAAATATTATTTTCCATGTCATAAACCAGAAGAATTGACCTACAGCAAGAGTTTGAAATATGCATCAGATCATGGATTCCCTAGCGAGAATTACTTTCTTACCCTGCACCAAAAAAAATAAGAAATGCAAATTAAGGTGAGAATGGTTAAGTCCACTGCCCTAATAAAATGCCAGAATCTATTGTTCAGTTTCTAGATCTGAGCCAATTCTAAGAGCCATTAGCATCAGAGGGGATTCTGTGACACCACAACAAATGTATATTGCAAAGGTTTCCCAATTCCTCCCCAAAGGAAACATTAATTTGAATAATTATATACCAGGAAAAGGAGAACATCCCATCATTTAAAAACATTTTTAGATACACACTATGAAATTTTATCTTGAAGAACTAAACATTATCATTTCCTCTATCTGTTGAAGAGGGTTATGGATGCCAGACACTAAACAGAATTTATAAAGTGGCCATCTGTCTGCACATTTGTGCAATTGGAATGTAAATGCAGCACACCTGATTTCTGTCCTGTGCGGTAAGGCCTATTGTAGTGTTGTATTAAGTCTAGTGTAATCATTAAATTGAAACTCAGTATTGCATCCTAGGCAGAAGGTAGGAATTAAAGCTCTTCCCTTTAATAACCTCAATAATGAAAGCATGGTGGTCCTTACTTCATCTCTATTTAATCCTCTAGCATGGCTCCTAGATTCTGGGTGATTACAATGAATTACTTCAAAATTCATCATTAGGAGCTGTCTCAATAGCTACTGTGGCAAATGTGCTACCTTTGCTAGATTCTGAAGTCATGAAGCATTTTAAACTCCAGAGTCACCCCAGTACAGGGTTGGTTGTTCTTGAAGGGGAAAGACAACATCTAATAATAATTTTTGGTGGAAACAGTGTTTAGGTCTGTGGAGGCGTGACCTAGGGAGATGATTCTCCCAAGAAGCTTACTTATAAAAGCTGAACCTCATCTTGCTGTGCCTGTGTCTCTGCTGTATGGCTCACCAAGCAATTGTTCATTGATATCCCTAAACCTTTTTTGTCCTCTGGTTTCTCCTGATGCCTAAACAAAAAAGGGCCACCAGATCTTGGACTTTGAGTCTCTATGAGCCAAAACACTGCTAGCCACCATCCACATCTTTTCTTCTTAAATGTCTTATCTTAACTTTTAAGTGTAGCAGTGAAAAGGCAAATAATTCAGTATGTGATCAATAATTTAACAGAGCTTTCTTCTATTTTTATATGGCAGGCTTGGAGATGTTTACATATTTTTAACATTGTATATTTACAGCCCTACACTGTGATATTTCATAGTCTATTCTGAAAGGACCTGGCCCATGAAGGCTTTCTGGAGATCACAGTAACTCCAGATACCAGTGGCATCCATTATCCTGCGGGAGAGGGTGACCCTGTAAAGTTCCGTAATACACTCCAGCATTTGGGAAATAAGCCAAGTAAAAAATGTGGATGTCATCTACATCATTGGAACTTAGCATGCCTCTGATTTTCCTTCAAGGTTAGCAATCTTTCCCACCTAAGAAAAACCAAGTATGAATGACAGCTTAGTTTTCACCTCCCCTCTACTCTGTTTTCCTTCTCATTGCTTCTGAATATATTTACAATAAAATTACTGTACAATATCTGTGACTTAGGATGTTTCCCGAAAGATTAAAGATGATTTTTTAAAAAGAAACCTAGCATCTGCCACTTCTGAGAAAACCCAAAGCAGCTCCATTTCCAGCTGCGTACCCAAAGATGCTTGAACATAATAATTAATCAATGGGAACACAGCAGGATGTAGTGAACAGGCACAATAGCAAAAATATGGAAACAAAATCAAACTGTGGCTGTCCGAACTGTGGCTCAATCAAATCTTGTGTGAGATCCAGGGCTGAGCCTAAATAGGATATTCTGCGTGGGCCACCACCCTACTGCCACATGTTTCCACTGATACTGCAAAAAGAAGCGGAGTATTAGCAAGCACAGTATTAGTACACAGCAAAAAGACTGAGGGGCCTAATGCCTCAGTGAGAAGGGAAAATAATCTTTTGCTGGAAAAGCCGTGGTTTCTGCAGTACCAGGTGACCACGAAATCACACTTTCAAGGGGGAAGCACAGGAATTGCCCAGGCATTTCCTAATAAGTTGAGAGACCACCAGTGTGGAATGTCTTCTCCACGAGTTCCAGCCCAGGCAAAGTGGAGTCATGAAACGCTTAGGAACATAGTACACCTGCTAAAATTCTGGTGTCTCTCCCTCTCCCCTTTCAAGAGGCATCCCATCTTCCTGCTGTCTCCCAGGGGGTGCATTCCACTTTCTATGCTTCCCAGTTACCTGCTCACTTTTTGTCTGCAACTGACTCCCAACCTACTATTTCTATACTAAGATGAGGAAAGAATCCACTGAATTTTGCCAGTAACAAAACCAGTGGCTTCTGAGCCCCCGGCTGAGGGCCAAGGGCATCCTCTATTACAGGGGAAAGGTTGAGCAGGAGAGCATCAACAGACCCAACATCAGGAATCCCTCACACAGGCAATCTGTGCTAGGGAGGAATCCAGTCATTACAGGCCAACCTCCTATAAGGAGTTCCACAGAGAGCTCATGATTCCTTTGTTTGAGAAAACTCAAATTTCCTCTCCCAACACACTCAAACCATGAACTGTGGAGCTACCTAGAAGACAAACTCCTGTCACAAGACATATTATGCTGCAAGAGAAGCTGTTGCCTATCTGCTTCCTAGAAACCTCAAGAACATTCCTATAATCGACCAAAGCAGATTGTGTCCCGAAGAGACAACTGGGCCAGACAGAAAAAGGACAAGTTGTGTCACAGCAGACAGTGGAGGCAGCCAGTCCCTAGGACCAGTAGGAGAGTCTGGAGAGTACAACTTTATCCATTGTCTCTCTTCCAACCACATGACACATTACCAGTCAGGATTGAAGCATGTGCATGCTGGGTCTAAGTCAGGGTTCCCATATATCACACACCCACTCCTTTGCCTGCATAGTGTCAGATCTGCCAGCACTAGCAGTGATTGCTGCAGCATGTGCTGAGTGTTAGAGGAAGCATATCCATGCTTGGGACAGTGTGAACATCTAGGAAGATGAAGATGTTCAGCACCCCATACTCTGAGCAATGAATGTGCCTATTCCCAGCATGGACACAGAGAAGAGTCATTGATCCAAGCTTCAAACTAGCGAACTGCAGCCCTCCAATAGATAACAGCAGACTTGCTATACAGTACCAACTTATACTTCACTGTGGACTCCTCCTTCTCCTCTCTGCAGCTCCTATCTGCACCTTGTCCCCAACATGCAACAAAAGCAATGAAGAAATGCAAAATTCATGAACAAGCAAGGTGATACTATTTCACAAAATGAATATGATAATGTAGTCTATCAGACCATGAGAAATGGTAAATCATTGAAGTGACTTTGGAAGAACTCCACAGAAAGATTATAAGGATGCTGAAATATAAAATAATACAAATAAACAAATTATACATTCAGTGCATGATAAAAATTGAGAAATTCAGCATAAAGATAGTGATAGCAAAAAAGAATGGAACAGAAATGTTAGAAATGAGGAACTGATGACACCAAATAATGATATAATGAGAAGCCTATTGAATAGAACAGGAGGAATAAAAAAAATTCTGGTTTTACACAAGTCTTTTGAAATATCTCAAAGAAGTAGGGGCCAGGAAGAGACAAAGGAGCCAGAAGCTAAATGAAACAAGGAAGGAAAGAAGAGAGGGAAGGAGGGAGGGAGGGAAGAAAATAATAAAAGGAAAAGACAAAGAAAAACGGTAAAATGCCTGCAGCTTTGGACAGGCCCAGCTCTGGCCACCACAGCACCAGTGGATGGAAGATCTCTCTCTTTGTATCTCCTTCCCTCTGTAACTCTGACTTCAAAATAAAAATTAATAAAGCGGGCCCAGCGGCATCGCGTAGTGGCTAAACTCCTCGCCTCGAACGCCCCGGGATCCCATATGGGTGCCAGTTCTAATCCCAGTGGCTCCACTTCCCATCCAGCTCCCTGCTTGTGGCCTGGGAAAGCAGTCAAGGACCGCCCAAAGCTTTGGGACCCTGCACCCGCGTGGGAGACCCGGAAGAGGTTCCTGGTTCCCGGTTTCAGATCGACGCAGCACCGGCCGTTGCAGCTCACTTGGGGAGTGAACCATCGGACGGAAGATCTTCCTGTCTCTCCTCTCTGTATATCTGACTTTGTAATAAAAATAAATAAATCTTACAAAAAATGAATAAATCTTTTTAAAATGAAATCATGTGTATTTTTTATGAAAACAAAATAATGTTGAAAATTAACCATGAATAAATTCTATAAATACAGAAATACATAGCGGCTGAACAATGTGATCCTGAATGAAGAACACTCACTGAAGAAGTCAAAAGCGAAGCGCAATCCCTACAATATGAAAGCATGGCCCAAATGCATGCCATTTCCTCAGGTGTCCTTGTCTGCCTGCCTTTCAAAGGAGTTCACCAAACTGAGAGAATGGCCTAAGTTTCTAATCACAAGGAGTCCCTGTCTGTCTGTCTGTAGAAAAACCTTAATGGCAATCAGGAACCTTGCAGCCACACACCTAGCTCTTAGCCTCCAATTTCTGTCTGTAAGAACCTTCACCCCTGACTCTTCGGAAAACCCAGGATATAAGCCAATTGCTGCCAGACTCCTTGGGCTGTACTTTGTAATAAATACCCACTTTCTTCTACCATTCCAATGTTAGTGATTGGCTTTCTGTACATTGGGTAGTGAACCTAGTTTGGGGGTTCTACAACAATGCCTCCAACCAGTTCAGAGTGTTCTTTGGTAACAAAATGGAAATTTAGAAACTATTTGAAATGAATGGAAATGTAAATATGCCAAAATTGATGGGATACAGCAAAAGTAGTACCAAGAGTAAAGTTTATAGCAACAAACGCCTGCATCAAAAACAGAAAGATATCAAATAAGTAACAATCCTCTTCAAGGATTCTAAGAAAACAAGAAGGAATTAGTGAAAGGAATGCAAAATTAGTAGAAGGACTACAACAACAAAGATAGCGAGTAAATAAAGCAAAAAGTAGAAGAAATGAGAAGCTTAAGAAAAGAGCTGGCTTTTTGAAATCATAAATGAAAATGTAAACTATTAGACTAACCACATAAAAAAAGAGAGAAGCCTGAAATCAACCAAACCAAAGAAAGAGAAGGAAATAATACAATGGCTACTGAAGAAATAAAGAATCATTAAGAACTCTTATAAACCAGTATATGCTAACATTCTGGAAAATCTTAAGAAATGTATAGATTTCTGTTCACACAGAATCTACCAAAATAGAGCCATGGACAAAAAGAAAATGTAATCATATCTATATCTCAATGACAATTTGATACTATACCACACCTGCGGAGGATCAAGAGATCAGATCTCCAACCTGCTTGCCCTCTACACAGTGGGTGATCCATTCTACCAAAATTCAATGTTTGCCTGATTCTTACAGTAATGTCTGGTGACAAATATTTCCAATAAAGTTTCCCCAGAAAGTGATTCTACGAGGAAATATGCAAGCAAGAAGTAAAATGAGTCATGTTTTCAGAAGTATTCAGGAGGAAACAATGAAAGTAGGAGGAAGGGAAGACCCCAAGGGGAAGTTTGGGTCTGGATTACAACCAGGTCTTTCTCCCTGAGCATCTACTGGCTCCTGGATGTGGTCTGTCCAAGGAAAAGAGGCATGAATTTAGTGAACCAGCTTTCTTTGGCTGAGAGAAATTCCTGATGAAAGAAGGCCTCTGCCAGCTAGGGCTCTTGAGTGCATCAAATCACCACACCTACTTGCTATACTAACATAAAATCAGGTAAGTATGCTAGTCTTTTATCTTCAGGCATGAAAAAGCACAGGCTATCAGTGGTAACTAGATTAGGGCTTATCATAGTTCCCTAGGTCCCATCTTAATTAGTTGATGTAGACAAAGTCTTGTCATCTGATGGAAACCATTGATGGCACAGAGAAGTCAAGAGGAGGCAGGGAACACTGATTGGCATGCTTCTCACTCTAGCATCAAACCAAACACCTCTCGCTCAGAGTTCAGTCTCTGCATTTGATAGCTTACTTCCTAAACCGATGGACTCAGTTTTATTATTTCACAGATTTGTTTTCTAACAAAGCAGTGTCCTACCATGATTATGCTGTCTTTATACTGTAAAAATCTTATCAACATGGTGTGTATTTATAGCACAGTTATCACCAGCACAGTCACAGAAAATCCAAGATCAGGGTACTCAGAAGAGAGAAAAAATGCATAGGCGTGAGAAAGATGGTCTGCTAATGATGAAAACTAAACATCATCTGATGCTCCCTGGAAAAAGATGTATTCTTCTTTAACCTATAGTTCTACGTTTTTGTTTTCCTTTCAATTTTGTTTCCTAACTTTAAATAAGCTTGACAGAGACTCCTTACTTTTAGTTTTTAAAAAGAGCTATTAAAAATTCCACATAGCCAAAGATTTCATTTGTTCTCAGCAGACCATTTGATATGAATAATCTATTTGCCCAATCAGTTAAGTTTTCAGTCACAACTTGTCATTCTGTTTCTGGCTGAGCTATCTGGGAGCATGTGGTCAATTTTACATTGTGTGACTTCTGTTGTGAATAGAGCCTTAAACTGAGTGCATATGAGAATATCAGTCATTTTCCTGTTTGTGACCATAGCAGCCTTTCATGCTGGACAAATTAAACACTACTTTCAAAGCTTTCAATGTAGTTAGGAAATAGGGAGGGATGAAGGGAGCAAAGTATCATTATATTCTTGGAATTTTATCTACAAAATTTATGAAATCTATCTCTATATTTTAATAAAATGTAACAATACTGTAGAAAATTATAGGTACATTTATGTGTATAATATGTGTACACACACACACACACACACACACACCTTGCAATCAAGGTATTCATCTACAAAAATAGCCATGGTAGAAAATGATCTGCCTTTTTCTTCTTTATACAGAAGCCTATTTTATGTGTATTAAACTGAATTGACAAGCTTACCATTACTTTGGAAAACTGGAAACATACTAATTGCACCTCATTATTTGTATCAATCTTGCCTTTGCTCCTATATGCTCCTCACTGGTTTCTTTCAGTGAAGAAATAGGAAATGTTCTTTGGAGGTCCTACACAGTGCATTCAAGGGGAGTCCTAAAGGCGATTTGTGCTGAGTCCCTCCCAGTCTGAGAAATTCTCTGACCATGAGGTGTGAACTTGTAAAAGAGAAGACAGGATTTTTTCCATTTTCTTATGATCAAGATATTTTTTCTGGAGTGACAGTCCAACTGAAATAAAAGAGACTTAATAAATGATACATGTCTTAGGATCTGTCGATGACAACAGCTATCACTGCCCTGGAGAATACTATGCTTTTGAACTTTGTAAGTTACCTTGTGACTTTCCTTCAGAAAACAAAAATCATTTTTTGTCATAAAAAGGAAACTTGAGATTTAGGAGAAATGAAGTCTTATTCTAAGATTTTTAACAATGCTTTTTTGTAATATACAAAGGCTACCTTGCTTACATAATTCTTTTGAGAAAATAGAAAAATAATTGGTATATATGAAAGTAGGATTGCTAGAAAATAAAGTGTAATTCACATCTCTAAGAATTTAAGATAAACCTTCCATGTGGCCTTGTAATGCAAAAATCTTAGAAACTTCTTTCTGAAAAAATGAACAGATGAAACAAATAAAAATTTTCTCTAAGAGTGAAATAAGACAATAGGCAAAGCATAAATCTAAAATTGTAAAATTCCTAGCAGCAAGCACGATACATAAAATATGCAATAGCTGGATGTAAATCATGAGCAAACAGGAAAGAAGTTAGAAGTACCGTATGAAGTGCCCAGAGGTGCTGTACAAATACGAGTAGTTTTCTAACTGGTGAGATGGGTATTCCAATGGCTGCTTATCAAAACCACAAGTCTTTTTTGTAATAACTAATCATAATAATAATAATAAAATCTATTTGCTAAGCTGAATGTTTCCTTCTTCCTCTGGGCACAAAGAACATAGGGGAAAACGTAAGAAAGATTC